>NW_027515307.1:0-26625 GCF_048772815.1 Callospermophilus lateralis
AAATTTGGTGAGACAAGTGGGATTTGTGTACTGATCATTACCACCAAGTATCATCAAGATTGGGTGAAAAAATATTTGCTGGAATTTCGGAAACTCGTTAATTCTTAGAAGCTTGGCAACCCCTCTCAATGAAATTGCTTTTCCACAGTCTGTGTCTAGGGCTACTTGAAGAGGAAACAAACCATAGAGACAAAAATGAGAACTCCTTTATTTTGTCAAGTTTCAAAGAGCTACTACGAACCATGTTGGATTTAGAGTTCCAAATTCATCTATCTATATAGGAGAGAGCACAGGAAACCTAAATATTAAAATGCTACTGTAGACGAACGCTTCAACCTATAAGAACAAAATTTGGTGAGCCAAATGGGATTTGTGTACTGATCATTACCACCAAGTATCATCAAGATTGGGTGAAAAAGTGTTTGCTCGTATTTCGGAAACTCGTTAATTCTTAGAAACTTGGCAACCCATCTCAATGAAAGTGCTTTTCCACAGTCTGTGCCTAAGGCTACTTGAAGAGGAAACAAACCATAGAGATAAAACTGAGAACTCCTTTATTTTGTCAAGTTTCAAAGAGCTACTACAAACCATGTTGGATTTAGAGTTCCAAATTCATCTATCTATATAGGAGAGAGCAGAGGGAAACCTAAATATAAAAACTGCTACTGTAGACGAACGCTTCAACCTAGAAGAACAAAATTTGGTGAGCCAAGTGGGATTTGTGTACTGATCATTAGCACCAAGTATCATCAAGATTGGGTAAAAAAATATTTGCTGGAATTTTGGAAACTCGTTAATTCTTAGAAGCTTGGCAACCCCTCTCGATGAAAGTGCTTTTCCACAGTCTGTGCTTAGTGCTACTTGAAGAGGAAACAAACCATAGAGACAAAACTGAGAACTCCTTTATTTTGTCAAGTTTCATAGAGCTACTACAAACCATGTTGGATTTAGAGTTCCAAATTCATCTATCTACATAGGAGAGAACAGAAGGAAACAAAATATAGAAACTGCTAATGTACACGAACGCTTCAACCTAGAAGAACAAAATTTCGTGAGCCAAGTGGGATTTGTGTACTAATCATTACCACCAAGTATCATCAAGATCGGGTGAAAAAATATTTGCTGGTATTTCGGAAACTCGTTAATTCTTAGAAGCTTAACAACCCCTCTCAATGAAAGTGCTTTTACACAGTCTGTGCTTAGGGCTACTTAAAGAGGAAACAAACCATAGAGACAAAACTGAGAACTTCTTTATTTTGTCAAGTTTCCAGAGCTACTACGAACCATGTTGGATTTAGAGTTTCAAATTCATCTACCTATATACTAGAGAACAGAGGGAAACCTAAATATAAAAACTGCTATTGTAGAGGAACGCTTCAACCTAGAAGAACACAATTTGGTGAGCCAAGTGGGATTTGTGTACTGATCATTAGCACCAAGTATTATCAAGATTGGGTGAAAAAATACTTGCTGGTATTTCGGAAACTCGTTAATTCTTAGAAGCTTGGCAACCCCTCTCAATGAAATTGCTTTTCCACAGTCTGTGCCTTGGGCTACGTGAAGAGGTAACAAACCATAGAGACAAAACTGAGAACTCCTTTATTTTGTCAAGTTTCAAAGAGCTACTTCGAACCATGTTGGATTTAGAGTTCCAATTTCATCTATCTATATAGGAGAGAACAGAGGGAAACGTAAATATAAAAACTGCTACTGTAGACGAACGCTTCAACCTAGACGAACAAAATTTGGTGAGCCAAGTGGGATTTCTGTACTGATCATTACCACCAAGTATCATCAAGATTGGGTGAAAAATATTTGCTGGTATTTGGGAAACTCGTTAATTCTTAGAAGCTTGGCAACCCCTCTCGATGAAAGTGCTTTTCCACAGTCTGTGCCTAGGGCTATGAAGAGGAAACAAACCATAGAGACAAAACTGAGAACTCCTTTATATTTTCAAGTTTCCAAGAGCTACTACGAACCATGTTGGATTTAGAGTTCCAAATTCATCTATCTATATAGGAGAGAACAGAGGGAAACCTAAATATAAAAACTGCTACTGTAGACGAATGCTTCAACCTAGAAGAACAAAATTTGGTGAGCCAAGTGGGATTTGTGTACTGATCATTACCACCAAGTATCATCAAGATTGGGTGAAAAAATTATTGCTGGAATTTCGGAAACTCGTTAATTCTTAGAAGCTTGGCACCCCCTCTCAATGATATTGCTTTTCCACAGTCTGTGCCTAGGGCTACTTGAAGAGGAAACAAACCATAGAGACAAAAATGAGAACTCCTTTATTTTGTCAAGTTTCAAAGAGCCCCTACGAACCATGTTGGATTTAGAGTTCCAAATTCATCTATCTATATAGGAGAGAGCAGAGGGAAACCATAATTTAAAAACTGCTACTGTAGACGAACGCTTCAACCTAGTAGAACAAATTTCGGTGAGCCAAGTGTGATTTGTGTACTGATCATTACCACCAAGTATCATCAATTGGGTGAAAAAATATTTGCTGGTATTTCAAAAACTCGTTAATTCTTAGAAGCTTGGCAACCCCTCTCAATGAAAGTGCTTTTCCACAGTCTGTGCCTAGGGCTACTTGAAGAGGAAACAAACCATAGAGACAAAACTAGGAACTCCTTTATTTTGTCAAGTTTCCAGAGCTACTACGAACCATGTTGGATTTAGAGTTCCAAATTCATCTATCTATATAGGAGAGAACAGAGGGAAACATAAATATAAAAACTGCTACTGTAGACGAACGCTTCAACCAAGAAGAACAAAATTTGGTGAGCCAAGTGGGATTTGTGTACTGATCATTACCACCAAGTATCATCAAGATTGGGTGAAAAAATACTTGCTGGTGTTTCGGAAACTCGTTATTTCTTAGAAGCTTGGCAACCCCTCTCAATGAAATTGCTTTTCCACAGTCTGTGCCAAAGGCTACGTGAAGAGGTAACAAACCATAGAGACAAAACTGAGAACTCCTTTATTTTGTCACGCTTCAAAGATCTACTATGAACCATGTTGGATTTAGAGTTCCAATTTCATCTATCTATATAGGAGAGAACAGAGGTAAAAATAAATATAAAAACTGCCACTGTAGACGAACGCTTCAACCTAGAAGAACAAAATTTGGTGAGCCAAGTGGGATTTGTGTACTTATCATTACCACCAAGTATCATCAAGATTGGGTGAAAAAGTGTTTGCTCATATTTCGGAAACTCGTTAATTCTTAGAAGCTTGGCAACCCGTCTCAATGAAAGTGATTTTCCACAGTCTGTGCCTAGGGCTACGTGAAGAGGAAACAAACCATAGAGACAAACTGAGATCTCCTTTATTTTGTCAAGTTTCAAAGAGCTACTACGAACCATGTTGGATTTAGATTTCCAAATTCATCTATCTATATAGGAGACAACAGAGGGAAACCTAAATATAAAAACTGCTACTGTAGAAGAACGCTTCAACCTAGAAAAACAAAATTGGGTGAGCCAAGTGGGATTTGTGTACTGATCATTACCACCAAGTATCATCAAGATTGGGTGAAAAAATATTTGCTGGAATTTTGGAAACTCGTTAATTCTTAGAAGCTTGGCAACCCCTCTTGATGAAAGTGCTTTTCCACAGTCTGTGCTTAGGGCTACTTGAAGAGGAAACAAACCATAGAGATAAAACTGAGAACTCCTTTATTTTGTCAAGTTTCAAAGAGCTACTACAAACCATGTTGGATTTAGAGTTCCAAATTCATCTATCTATATAGGAGAGAGCAGAGGGAAACCTAAATATAAAAACTGCTACTGTAGACGAACGCTTAAACCTAGAAGAACAAAATTTGGTGAGCCAAGTGGGATTTGTGTACTGATCATTAGCACCAAGTATCATCAAGATTGGGTAAAAACATATTTGCTGGAATTTTGGAAACTCGTTAATTCTTAGAAGCTTGGCAACCCCTCTCGATGAAAGTGCTTTTCCACAGTCTGTGCTTAGGGCTACTTGAAGAGGAAACAAACCATAGAGACAAAACTGAGAACTCCTTTATTTTGTCAAGTTTCAAAGAGCTACTACAAACCATGTTGGATTTAGAGTTCCAAATTCATGTATCTACATAGGAGAGAACAGAAGGAAACAAAATATAGAAACTGCTAATGTACACGAACGCTTCAACCTAGAAGAACAAAATTTCGTGAGCCAAGTGGGATTTGTGTACTAATCATTACCACCAAGTATCATCAAGATCGGGTGAAAAAATATTTGCTGGTATTTCGGAAACTCGTTAATTCTTAGAAGCTTAACAACCCCTCTCAATGAAAGTGCTTTTACACAGTCTGTGCTTAGGGCTACTTAAAGAGGAAACAAACCATAGAGACAAAACTGAGAACTTCTTTATTTTGTCAAGTTTCAAAGAGCTACTACAAACCATGTTGGATTTAGGGTTCCAAATTCATCTATCTATATAGGAGAGAGCAGAGGGAAACCTAAATATAAAAACTGCTACTGTAGACGAACGCTTCAACCTAGAAGAACAAAATTTGGTGAGCCAAGTGGGATTTGTGTACTGATCATTACCACCAAGTATCATCAAGATTGGGTGAAAAAATATTTGCTTGTATTTCGGAAACTCGTTAATTCTTTTAAGCTTGGCAACCCCTCTCAATGAATTTGCCTTTCCACAGTCTGTGCCTAGGGCTACTTGAAGAGGAAACAAACCAAGAGACAAAACTGAGAACTCCTTTATTTTGTCAAGTTTCAAAGAGCTACTATCAACCATGTTGGATTTAGAGTTCCAATTCATCTATCTATATAGGAGAGAGCAGAGGAAACCTAAATATAAAAACTGCTACTGTAGACGAACGCTTCAACCTAGAAGAACAAAATTTGGTGAGCCAAGTGGGATTTGTGTACTGATCATTACCACCAAGTATCATCAAGATTGGGTAAAAAAATATTTGCTGGAATTTTGGAAACTCGTTAATTCTTAAAAGCTTGGCAACCCCTCTCGATGAAAGTGCTTTTCCACAATCTGTGCTCAGGGCTTCTTGAAGAGGAAACAAACCATAGAGACAAAACTGAGAACTCCTTTATTTGTCAAGTTTCAAAGAGCTGCTACAAACCATGTTGGATTTAGAGTTCCAAATTCATCTATCTATATAGGAGAGAAGAGGGAAAACTAAATATAAAAACTACTACTGTAGATGAACGCTTCAACCTAGAAGAACAAACTTTGGTAAGCCAAGTGGGATTTGTGTACTGATCATTCCCACCAAGTATCATCAAGATTGGGTGAAAAATATTTGCTGGTGTTTGGGAATATCGTTAATTCTTAGAAGCTTGGCAACGCCTCTCGATGAAATTGCTTTTCCACAGTCTGTGCCTAGGGCTATGAAGAGGAAACAAACCCCAGAGACAAAACTGATAACTCCTTTATATTGTCAGGTTTCCAAGAGCTACTACGAACCATGTTGGATTTAGAGTTCCAAATTCATCTATCTATATAGGAGAGAACAGAGGGAAACCTAAATATAAAAACTGCTACTGTAGACGAACGCTTCAATATGCAAGAACAAAATTTGGTGAGCCAAGTGGGATTTGTGTACTGATCATTACCACCAAGTATCATCAAGATTGGGTGAAAAAAATATTTGCTGGTATTTCGGAAACTCGTCAATTCTTAGAAGCTTGGCAACCCGTCTCAATGAAAGTGATTTTCCACAGTCTGTGCCTAGGGCTACGTGAAGAGGAAACAAACCATAGAGACAAACTGAGATCTCCTTTATTTTGTCAAGTTTCAAAGAGCTACTACGAACCATGTTGGATTTAGATTTCCAAATTCATCTATCTATATAGGAGAGAACAGAGGGAAACCTAATATAAAAACTGCTACTGTAGAAGAACCGCTTCAACCTAGAAAAACAAAATTGGGTGAGACAAGTGGGATTTGTGTACTGATCATTACCACCAAGTATCATCAAGATTGGGTGAAAAAATATTTGCTGGAATTTTGGAAACTCGTTAATTCTTAGAAGCTTGGCAACCCCTCTCGATGAAAGTGCTTTTCCACAGTCTGTGTCTAGGGCTACTTGAAGAGGAAACAAACCATAGAGACAAAAATGAGAACTCCTTTATTTTGTCAAGTTTCAAAGAGCTACTACGAACCATGTTGGATTTAGAGTTCCAAATTCATCTATCTATATAGGAGAGAGCACAGGAAACCTAAATATTAAAATGCTACTGTAGACGAACGCTTCAACCTATAAGAACAAAATTTGGTGAGCCAAATGGGATTTGTGTACTGATCATTAGCACCAAGTATCATCAAGATTGGGTGAAAAAGTGTTTGCTCGTATTTTGGAAACTCGTTAATTCTTAGAAACTTGGCAACCCATCTCAATGAAAGTGCTTTTCCACAGTCTGTGCCTAAGGCTACTTGAAGAGGAAACAAACCATAGAGATAAAACTGAGAACTCCTTTATTTTGTCAAGTTTCAAAGAGCTACTACAAACCATGTTGGATTTAGAGTTCCAAATTCATCTATCTATATAGGAGAGAGCAGAGGGAAACCTAAATATAAAAACTGCTACTGTAGAAAACGCTTCAACCTAGAAGAACAAAATTTGGTGAGCCAAGTGGGATTTGTGTACTGATCATTAGCACCAAGTATCATCAAGATTGGGTAAAAAAATATTTGCTGGAATTTTGGAAACTCGTTAATTCTTAGAAGCTTGGCAACCCCTCTCGATGAAAGTGCTTTTCCACAGTCTGTGCTTAGGGCTACTTGAAGAGGAAACAAACCATAGAGACAAAACTGAGAACTCCTTTATTTTGTCAAGTTTCAAAGAGCTACTACAAACCATGTTGGATTTAGAGTTCCAAATTCATGTATCTACATAGGAGAGAACAGAAGGAAACAAAATATAGAAACTGCTAATGTACACGAACGCTTCAACCTAGAAGAACAAAATTTCGTGAGCCAAGTGGGATTTGTGTACTAATCATTACCACCAAGTATCATCAAGATCGGGTGAAAAAATATTTGCTGGTATTTCGGAAACTCGTTAATTCTTAGAAGCTTAACAACCCCTCTCAATGAAAGTGCTTTTACACAGTCTGTGCTTAGGGCTACTTAAAGAGGAAACAAACTATAGAGACAAAACTGAGAACTTCTTTATTTTGTCAAGTTTCAAAGAGCTACTACAAACCATGTTGGATTTAGGGTTCCAAATTCATCTATCTATATAGGAGAGAGCAGAGGGAAACCTAAATATAAAAACTGCTACTGTAGACGAACGCTTCAACCTAGAAGAACAAAATTTGGTGAGCCAAGTGGGATTTGTGTACTGATCATTACCACCAAGTATCATCAAGATTGGGTGAAAAAATATTTGCTTGTATTTCGGAAACTCGTTAATTCTTTTAAGCTTGGCAACCCCTCTCAATGAAATTGCCTTTCCACAGTCTGTGCCTAGGGCTACTTGAAGAGGAAACAAACCAAGAGACAAAACTGAGAACTCCTTTATTTTGTCAAGTTTCAAAGAGCTACTATCAACCATGTTGGATTTAGAGTTCCAATTCATCTATCTATATAGGAGAGAGCAGAGGAAACCTAAATATAAAAACTGCTACTGTAGACGAACGCTTCAACCTAGAAGAACAAAATTTGGTGAGCCAAGTGGGATTTGTGTACTGATCATTACCACCAAGTATCATCAAGATTGGGTAAAAAAATATTTGCTGGAATTTTGGAAACTCGTTAATTCTTAGAAGCTTGGCAACCCCTCTCGATGAAAGTGCTTTTCCACAATCTGTGCTCAGGGCTTCTTGAAGAGGAAACAAACCATAGAGACAAAACTGAGAACTCCTTTATTTTGTCAAGTTTCAAAGAGCTGCTACAAACCATGTTGGATTTAGAGTTCCAAATTCATCTATCTATATAGGAGAGAAGAGGGAAAACTAAATATAAAAACTACTACTGTAGATGAACGCTTCAACCTAGAAGAACAAACTTTGGTAAGCCAAGTGGGATTTGTGTACTGATCATTCCCACCAAGTATCATCAAGATTGGGTGAAAAATATTTGCTGGTGTTTGGGAATATCGTTAATTCTTAGAAGCTTGGCAACGCCTCTCGATGAAATTGCTTTTCCACAGTCTGTGCCTAGGGCTATGAAGAGGAAACAAACCACAGAGACAAAACTGATAACTCCTTTATATTGTCAGGTTTCCAAGAGCTACTACGAACCATGTTGGATTTAGAGTTCCAAATTCATCTATCTATATAGGAGAGAACAGAGGGAAACCTAAATATAAAAACTGCTACTGTAGACGAACGCTTCAATATGGAAGAACAAAAATTTGGTGAGCCAAGTGGGATTTGTGTACTGATCATTACCACCAAGTATCATCAAGATTGGGTGAAAAAAATATTTGCTGGTATTTCGGAAACTCGTCAATTCTTAGAAGCTTGGCAACCCGTCTCAATGAAAGTGATTTTCCACAGTCTGTGCCTAGGGCTACGTGAAGAGGAAACAAAACATAGAGACAAACTGAGATCTCCTTTATTTTGTCAAGTTTCAAAGAGCTACTACGAACCATGTTGGATTTAGATTTCCAAATTCATCTATCTATATAGGAGAGAACAGAGGGAAACCTAAATATAAAAACTGCTACTGTAGAAGAACGCTTCAACCTAGAAAAACAAAATTGCGTGAGCCAAGTGGGATTTGTGTACTGATCATTACCACCAAGTATCATCAAGATTGGGTAAAAAAATATTTGCTGGTATTTTGGAAACTCGTTAATTCTTAGAAGCTTGGCAAACCCTCTCAATGAAAGTGCTTTTCCACCGTCCGTGCCTAGGGCTACTTGAAGAGGAAACAAACCACAGAGACAAACTGAGAACTCCTTTATTTTGTCAAGTTTCAAAGAGCTACTACGAACCATGTTGGATTTAGATTTCCAAATTCTTCTATCTATATAAGAGAGAACAGTGGGAAACCTAAATATAAAAACTGCTACTCTAGACGAACGTTTCAACCTAGAAGAACAAAATTTGGTGAGACAAGTGGGATTTGTGTACTGATCATTACCACCAAGTATCATCAAGATTGGGTGAAAAAATATTTGCTGGAATTTCGGAAACTCGTTAATTCTTAGAAGCTTGGCAACCCCTCTCAATGAAATTGCTTTTCCACAGTCTGTGTCTAGGGCTACTTGAAGAGGAAACAAACCATAGAGACAAAAATGAGAACTCCTTTATTTTGTCAAGTTTCAAAGAGCTACTACGAACCATGTTGGATTTAGAGTTCCAAATTCATCTATCTATATAGGAGAGAGCACAGGAAACCTAAATATTAAAATGCTACTGTAGACGAACGCTTCAACCTATAAGAACAAAATTTGGTGAGAGGCCCAATGGATTTGTGTACTGATCATTACCACCAAGTATCATCAAGATTGGGTGAAAAAGTGTTTGCTCGTATTTCGGAAACTCGTTAATTCTTAGAAACTTGGCAACCCATCTCAATGAAAGTGCTTTTCCACAGTCTGTGCCTAAGGCTACTTGAAGAGGAAACAAACCATAGAGATAAAACTGAGAACTCCTTTATTTTGTCAAGTTTCAAAGAGCTACTACAAACCATGTTGGATTTAGAGTTCCAAATACATCTATCTACATAGGAGAGAACAGAAGGAAACAAAATATAGAAACTGCTAATGTACAAGAACGCTTCAATCTAGAAGAACAAAATTTCGTGAGCCAAGTGGATTTGTGTACTAATCATTACCACCAAGTATCATCAAGATCGGGTGAAAAAATATTTGCTGGTATTTCGGAAACTCGTTAATTCTTAGAAGCTTGACAACCCCTCTCAATGAAAGTGCTTTTACACAGTCTGTGCTTAGGGCTACTTAAAGAGGAAACAAACCATAGAGACAAAACTGAGAACTTCTTTATTTTGTCAAGTTTCAAAGAGCTACTACAAACCATGTTGGATTTAGGGTTCCAAATTCATCTATCTATATAGGAGAGAGCAGAGGGAAACCTAAATATAAAAACTGCTACTGTACACGAACACTTCACCTAGAAGAACAAAATTTGGTGAGCCAAGCGGGATTTGTGTACTGATCATTACCACCAAGTATCATCAAGATCGGGTGAAAAAATATTTGCAGGTATTTCGGAAACTCGTTAATTCTTAGAAGCTTGGCAACCCCTCTCAATGAAAGTGCTTTTCCACAGTCTGTGCCTAGGGCTACGTGAAGAGGAAACAAACCATAGAGACAAACTGAGATCTCCTTTATTTTGTCAAGTTTCAAAGAGCTACTATGAACCATGTTGGATTTTCATTTCGAAATTCATCTATCTATATAGGAGAGAACAGAGGGAAACCTAAATATAAAAACTGCTACTGTAGACGAACGCTTCAACCTAGAAGAACAAAATTTGGTGAGCCAAGTGGGATTTGTGTACTGATCATTACCACCAAGTATCATCAAGATTGGGTGAAAAATATTTGCTTGTATTTCGGAAACTCGTTAATACTTTTAAGCTTGGCAACCCCTCTCAATGAAATTGCCTTTCCACAGTCTGTGCCTAGGGCTACTTGAAGAGGAAACAAACCAAGAGACAAAACTGAGAACTCCTTTATTTTGTCAAGTTTCAAAGAGCTACTATGAACCATGTTGGATTTAGAGTTCCAATTCATCTATCTATATAGGAGAGAGCAGAGGAAACCTAAATATAAAAACTGCTACTGTAGACGAACGCTTCAACCTAGAAGAACAAAATTTGGTGAGCCAAGTGGGATTTGTGTACTGATCATTACCACCAAGTATCATCAAGATTGGGTAAAAAAATATTTGCTGGAATTTTGGAAACTCGTTAATTCTTAGAAGCTTGGCAACCCCTCTCGATGAAAGTGCTTTTCCACAATCTGTGCTCAGGGCTTCTTGAAGAGGAAACAAACCATAGAGACAAAACTGAGAACTCCTTTATTTTGTCAAGTTTTCAAAGAGCTACTACAAACCATGTTTGATTTAGAGTTCCAAATTCATGTATCTATATAGGAGAGAAGAGGGAAAACTAAATATAAAAACTGCTACTGTAGACGAACGCTTCAACCTAGAAGAACAAAATTTGGTAAGCCAAGTGGGATTTGTGTACTGATCATTCCCACCAAGTATCATCAAGATTGGGTGAAAAATATTTGCTGGTGTTTGGGAAAATCGTTAATTCTTAGAAGCTTGGCAACGCCTCTCGATGAAATTGCTTTTCCACAGTCTGTGCCTAGGGCTATGAAGAGGAAACAAACCCCAGAGACAAAACTGATAACTCCTTTATATTGTCAGGTTTCCAAGAGCTACTACGAACCATGTTGGATTTAGAGTTCCAAATTCATCTATCTATATAGGAGAGAACAGAGGGAAACCTAAATATAAAAACTGCTACTGTAGACGAACGCTTCAATATGGAAGAACAAAATTTGGTGAGCCAAGTGGGATTTGTGTACTGATCATTACCACCAAGTATCATCAAGATTGGGTGAAAAAAATATTTGCTGGTATTTCGGAAACTCGTCAATTCTTAGAAGCTTGGCAACCCGTCTCAATGAAAGTGATTTTCCACAGTCTGTGCCTAGGGCTACGTGAAGAGGAAACAAACCATAGAGACAAACTGAGATCTCCTTTATTTTGTCAAGTTTCAAAGAGCTACTACGAACCATGTTGGATTTAGATTTCCAAATTCTTCTATCTATATAAGAGAGAACAGTGGGAAACCTAAATATAAAAACTGCTACTCTAGACGAACGTTTCAACCTAGAAGAACAAAATTTGGTGAGACAAGTGGGATTTGTGTACTGATCATTACCACCAAGTATCATCAAGATTGGGTGAAAAAATATTTGCTGGAATTTCGGAAACTCGTTAATTCTTAGAAGCTTGGCAACCCCTCTCAATGAAATTGCTTTTCCACAGTCTGTGTCTAGGGCTACTTGAAGAGGAAACAAACCATAGAGACAAAAATGAGAACTCCTTTATTTTGTCAAGTTTCAAAGAGCTACTACGAACCATGTTGGATTTAGAGTTCCAAATTCATCTATCTATATAGGAGAGAACAGAGGGAAACCTAAATATAAAAACTGCTACTGTAGACGAACGCTTCAACCTATAAGAACAAAATTTGGTGAGCCAAATGGGATTTGTGTACTGATCATTACCACCAAGTATCATCAAGATTGGGTGAAAAAGTGTTTGCTCGTATTTCGGAAACTCGTTAATTCTTAGAAACTTGGCAACCCATCTCAATGAAAGTGCTTTTCCACAGTCTGTGCCTAAGGCTACTTGAAGAGGAAACAAACCATAGAGATAAAACTGAGAACTCCTTTATTTTGTCAAGTTTCAAAGAGCTACTACAAACCATGTTGGATTTAGAGTTCCAAATTCATCTATCTATATAGGAGAGAGCAGAGGGAAACCAAAATAAAAACTGCTACTGTAGACGAACGCTTCAACCTAGAAGAACAAAATTTGGTGAGCCAAGTGGGATTTGTGTACTGATGACTAGCACCAAGTATCATCAAGATTGGGTAAAAAAATATTTGCTGGGATTTCGGAAACTCGTTAATTCTTAGAAGCTTGGCAACCCCTCTCGATGAAAGTGCTTTTCCACAGTCTGTGCTTAGGGCTACTTGAAGAGGAAACAAACCATAGAGACAAAACTGAGAACTCCTTTATTTTGTCAAGTTTCAAAGAGCTACTACAAACCATGTTGGATTTAGAGTTCCAAATTCATGTATCTACATAGGAGAGAACAGAATGAAACAAAATATAGAAACTGCTAATGTACACGAACGCTTCAACCTAGAAGAACAAAATTTCGTGAGCCAAGTGGGATTTTGTTTACTAATCATTACCACCAAGTATCATCAAGATCGGGTGAAAAAAATATTTGCTGGTATTTCTGAAAATCGTTAATTCTTAGAAGCTTGGCAACCCCTCTCAATGAAAGTGCTTTTCCACAGACTGTGCTTAGGGCTACTTGAAAAGGAAACAAACCATAGAGACAAAACTGAGAACTCCTTTATTTTGTAAATTTTCAAAGAGCTACTACAAACCATGTTGGATTTAGAGTTCCAAATTCATCTATCTATATAGGACAGAACAGAGGGAAAACTAAATACAAAAACTACTACTGTAGATGAACGCTTCAACCTAGAAGAACAAAATTTGGTAAGCTAAGTGGGATTTGTGTACTGATAATTACCACCAAGTATCATCAAGATTGGGTGACAAATATTTGCTGGTGTTTGGGAAAATCGTTAATTCTTAGAAGCTTGGCAACCGCTCTCGATGAAATTGGTTTTCCACAGTCTGTGCTTAGGGCTATGAAGAATAAACAAACCATAGAGACAAAACTGAGAACTCCTTTATATTGTCAGGTTTCCAAGAGCTACTACGAACCATGTTGGATTTAGAGTTCCAAATTCATCTATCTATATAGGAGAGAACAGAGAGAAACCTAAATATAAAAACTGCTACTGTAGACGAACGCTTCACCCTAGAAGAACAAAATTTGGTGAGCCAAGTGGGATTTGTGTACTGATCTTTAGCACCAAGTATTATCAATATTGGGTGAAAAAATACTTGCTGGTATTTCGGAAACTCGTTAATTCTTAGAAGCTTGGCAACCCCTCTCAATGAAATTGCTTTTCCACAGTCTGTGCCTTGGGCTACGTGAAGAGGTAACAAACCATAGAGACAAAACTGAGAACTCCTTTATTTTGTCAAGTTTCAAAGAGCTACTTAGAACCATGTTGGATTTAGAGTTCCAATTTCATCTATCTATATAGGAGAGAACAGAGGGAAACGTAAATATAAAAACTGCTACTGTAGACGAACGCTTCAACCTAGAAGAACAAAATTTGGTGAGCCAAGTGGGATTTCTGTACTGATCATTACCACCAAGTATCATCAAGATTGGGTGAAAAATATTTGCTGGTATTTGGGAAAATCGTTAATTCTTAGAAGCTTGGCAAGCCCTCTCGATGAAAGTGCTTTTCCACAGTCTGTGCCTAGGGCTATGAAGAGGAAACAAACCATAGAGACAAAACTGAGAACTCCTTTATATTTTCAAGTTTCCAAGAGCTACTACGAACCATGTTGGATTTAGAGTTCCAAATTCATCTATCTACATAGGAGAGAACAGAGGGAAACCTAAATATAAAAACTGCTACTGTAGACGAACGCTTCAACCTAGAAGAACAAAATTTGGTGAGCCAAGTGGGATTTGTGTACTGATCATTACCACCAAGTATCATCAATATTGGGTGAAAAATATTTGCTGGAATTTCGGAAACTCGTTAATTCTTAGAAGCTTGGCACCCCTCTCAATGAAATTGCTTTTCCACAGTCTGTGCCTAGGGCTACTTGAAGAAGAAACAAACCATAGAGACAAAAATGAGAACTCCTTTATTTTGTCAAGTTTCAAAGAGCCCCTACGAACCATGTTGGATTTAGAGTTCCAAATTCATCTATCTATATAGGAGAGAGCAGAGGGAAACCATAATTTAAAAAACTGCTACTGTAGACGAACGCTTCAACCTAGTAGAACAAATTTCGGTGAGCCAAGTGTGATTTGTGTACTGATCATTACCACCAAGTATCATCAAGATTGGGTAAAAAAAATATTTGCTGCTATTTCGGAAACTCGTTAATTCTTAGAAGCTTGGCAACCCCTCTCAATGAAAGTGCTTTTCCACAGTCTGTGCCTAGGGCTACTTGAAGAGGAAACAAACCATAGAGACAAAACTAGGAACTCCTTTATTTTGTCAAGTTTCCAGAGCTACTACGAACCATGTTGGATTTAGATTTCCAAATTCATCTATCTATATAGGAGAGAACAGAGGGAAACATAAATATAAAAACTGCTACTGTAGACGAACGTTTCAACCTAGAAGAACAAAATTTGGTGAGACAAGTGGGATTTGTGTACTGATCATTACCACCAAGTATCATCAAGATTGGGTGAAAAAATACTTGCTGGTGTTTCGGAAAATCGTTAATTCTTAGAAGCTTGGCAACCCCTCTCAATGAAATTGCTTTTCCACAGTCTGTGCCAAAGGCTACGTGAAGAGGTAACAAACCATAGAGACAAAACTGAGAACTCCTTTATTTTGTCACGTTTCAAAGATCTACTACGAACCATGTTGGATTAGAGTTCCAATTTCATCTATCTATATAGGAGAGAACAGAGGTAAACATAAATATAAAAACTGCCACTGTAGACGAACGCTTCAACCTAGAAGAACAAAATTTGGTGAGCCAAGTGGGATTTGTGTACTTATCATTACCACCAAGTATCATCAAGATTGGGTGAAAAAGTGTTTGCTCGTATTTCGGAAACTCGTTAATTCTTAGAAGCTTGGGAACCCCTCTCAATGAAAGTTCTTTTCCACAGTCTGTGCCTAAGGCTACTTGAAGAAGAAACAAACCATAGTGACAAAACTGAGAACTCCTTTATTTTGTAAATTTTCAAAGAGCTACAACAAACCATGTTGGATTAAGAGTTCCAAATTCATCTAACTATATAGGAGAGAGCAGAGGAAAACCTAAATATAAAAACTGCTACTGTAGACGAACGCTTCAACCTAGAAGAACAAAATTTGGTGAGCCAAGTGGAATTTGTGTACTGATCATTACCACCAAGTATCATCAAGTTTGGGTGAAAAAAATATTTGCTGGTATTTCGGAAACTCGTTAATTCTTAGAAGCTTGGCAACCACTCTCAATGAAAGTGCTTTTCGACAGTCTGTGCTTAGCGCTACGTGAAAAGGAAACAAACCATAGAGACAAACTGAGAACTCCTTTATTTTTTCAAGTTTCAAAGAGCTACTACGAACCATGTTGGATTTAGAGTTCCAAATTCATCAATCTATATAGGAGAGAACAGAAGGAAACCAAAATATAAAAACTGCTACTGTACACGAACGCTTCAACCTAGAAGAACAAAATTTCGTGAGCCAAGTGAGATTTGTGTACTAATCATTACCACCAAGTATCATCAAGATCGGGTGAAAAAATATTTGCTGGTATTTCGGAAACTCCTTAATTCTTAGAAGCTTGACAACCCCTCTCAATGAAAGTGCTTTTACACAGTCTGTGCTTAGGGCTACTTAAAGAGGAAACAAACCATAGAGACAAAACTGAGAACTTCTTTATTTTGTCAAGTTTCAAAGAGCTACTACAAACCATGTAGGATTTAGTGTTCCAAATTAATCTATCTATATAGGAGAGAGCAGAGGGAAACCTAAATATAAAAACTGCTACTGTACACGAACGCTTCAACCTAGAAGAACAAAATTTGGTGAGCCAAGTGAGATTTGTGTACTGATCATTACCACCAAGTATCATCAAGATAGGGTGAAAAAATATTTGCAGGTATTTCGGAAACTCGTTAATTCTTAGAAACTTGGCAACCCCTCTCAATGAAAGTGCTTTTCCACAGTCTGTGCCTAGGGCTACGTGAAGAGGAAACAAACCATAGAGACAAACTGAGATCTCCTTTATTTTGTCAAGTTTCAAAGAGCTACTACGAACCATGTTGGATTTTCATTTCGAAATTCATCTATCTATATAGGAGAGAGCAGAGGAAACCTAAATATAAAAACTGCTACTTTAGACGAACGCTTCAACCTAGAAGAACAAAATTTGGTGAGCCAAGTGGGATTTCTGTACTGATCATTACCACCAAGTATCATCAAGATTGGGTGAAAAAATACTTGCTGGTGTTTCGGAAACTCGTTAATTCTTAGAAGCTTGGCAACCCCTCTCAATGAAATTGCTTTTCCACAGTCTGTGCCAAAGGCTACGTGAAGAGGTAACAAACCATAGAGACAAAACTGAGAACTCCTTTGTTTTGTCAAGTTTCAAAGATCTACTACGAACCATGTTGGATTTAGAGTTCCAATTTCATCTATCTATATAGGAGAGAACAGAGGGAAACATAAATATAAAAACTGCCACTCTAGACGAACGCTTCAACCTAGAAGAACAAAATTTGGTGAGCCAAGTGGGATTTCTGTACTGATCATTACCACCACGTATCATCCAGATTGGGTGAAGAAATATTTGCTGGTATTTCGGAAACTCGTAATAAGTTGTAAGCTTGGCAACCCCTTTCAATAAAAGTGCTTTTCCACAGTTTTTGCTTAGGGCTTCTTGAAGAGGAAACAAACCATAGAGACAAAACTGAGAACTCCTTTATATTGTCAGGTTTCCAAGAGCTACTACGAACCATGATGGATTTAGAGTTTCAAATTCATCTATCTATATAGGAGAGAACAGAGGGAAACCTAAATATAAAAACTGCTACTGTAGACGAACGCTTCAACCTAGAAGAACAAAATTTGGTGAGCCAAGTGGAATTTGTGTACTGATCATTACCACCAAGTATCATCAAGATTGGGTGAAAAAATATTTGCTGGTATTTCGGAAACTCGTTAATTCTTAGAAGCTTGGCAACCCCTCTCAATGAAAGTGCTTTTCCACAGTCTGTGCTTAGGGCTACTTGAAGAGAAAACAAACCATAGAGACAAAACTGAGAACTCCTTTATTTTGTCAAGTTACTAGAGCTTCTACGAACCATGTTGGATTTAGAGTTCCAATTTCATCTATCTATATAGGAGAGAACAGAGGGAAACCTAAATATAAAAATTTCTACTGTAGACGAACGCTTCAACCTAGAAGAACAAAATTTGGTGAGCCAAGTGGGATTTGTGTACTGATCATTACCACCAAGTATCATCAAGATTGGGTGAAAAAATATTTTCTGGTATTTCGGAAACTCGTTAATTCTTAGAAGCTTGGCAACCCCTCTCAATGAAATTGCTTTTCCACAGTCTGTGCCTAGGGCTACGTGAAGAGGAAACAAACCATAGAGACAAAACTGAGAACTCCTTTATTTTGTCAAGTTTCAAAGAGCTACTACAAACCATGTTGGATTTAGAGTTCCATATTCATCTATCTATATAGGAGAGAGCAGAGGGAAACCTAAATATAAAAACTGCTACTGTAGACGAACGCTTCAACCTAGAATATCAAAATTTGGTGAGCCAAGTGGGATTTGTGTACTGATCATTACCACCAAGTATTATCAAGATCGGGTGAAAAAGTGTTTGCTCATATTTCAAAAACTCGTTAATTCTTAGAAGCTTGGCAACCCCTCTCAATGAATTTTCTTTTCCACAGTCTGTGCTTAGGGCTACTTGAAAAGGAAACAAACCATAGAGAAAAAACTGAGAACTCCTTTATATTGTCAAGTTTCCAAGAGCAACTACGAACCATGTTGCATTTAGAGTTCCAAATTCATCTATCTATATAGGATAGAACAGAGGGAAACCTAAATATAAATACCGCTACTGTAGACGAACGCTTCAACCTAGAAGAACAAAATTTGGTGAGCCAAGTGGGATTTGTGTACTGATCATTACCACCAAGTATCATCAAGATTGGGTGAAAAAATATTTGCTGGTATTTCGGAAACTCGTTAATTCTTAGAAGCTTGGCAACCTCTCTCAATGAAAGTGCTTTTCGACAGTCTGTGCCTAGCGCTACGTGAAATGGAAACAAACCATAGAGACAAACTGAGAACTCCTTTATTTTTTCAAGTTTCAAAGAGCTACTACGAACCATGTTGGATTTATCGTTCCAAATTCATCTATCTATATAGGAGAGAACAGAAGGAAACCTAAATATAAAAACTGCTACTGTACACGAACGCTTCAACCTAGTAGAACAAAATTTCGTGAGCCAAGTGAGATTTGTGTACTAATCATTGCCACCAAGTATCATCAAGATCGGGTGAAAAAATATTTGCTGGTATTTTGGAAACTCGTTAATTCTTAGAAGCTTGACAACCCCTCTCAATGAAAGTGCTTTTACACAGTCTGTGCTTAGGGCTACTTAAAGAGGTAACAAACCATAGAGACAAAACTGAGAACTTCTTTATTTTGTCAAGTTTCAAAGAGCTACTACAAACCATGTTGGATTTAGTGTTCCAAATTCATCTATCTATATAGGAGAGAGCAGAGGGAAACCTAAATATAAAAACTGCTACTGTACACGAACGCTTCAACCTAGAAGAATAAAATTTGGTGAGCCAAGTGGGATTTGTGTACTGATCATTACCACCAAGTATCATCAAGTTGGGTGAAAAAATATTTGCAGGGATTTCGGAAACTCGTTAATTCTTAGAAGCTTGGCAACCCCTCTCAATGAAAGTGCTTTTCCACAGTCTGTGACTAGGGTTACTTGCAGAGGAAACAAACCCTAGAGACAAAACTGAGAACTCCTTTATTTTGTCAAGTTTCAAAGAGCCACTACGAACCATGTTGGATTTAGAGTTCCAAATTCATCTATATATAGGAGAGAGCAGAGGACCTAAATATAAAAACTGCTACTGTAGACGAACGCTTCCAACTAGAAGAATAAAATTTGGTGAGCCAAGTGGGATTTGGGTACTGATCATTACCACCAATTATCATCAAGATTGGGTAAAAAAAAATTTTCTGGTATTTCGGAAACTCGTTAATTCTTAGAAGCTTGGCAACCCCTCTCAATGAAATTGCTTTTCCACAGACTGTGCCTAGGGCTACTTGAAGAGGAAACAAACCATAGAGACAAAACTGAGAACTCCTTTATTTTGTCAAGTTTCAAAGAGCTACTACGAACCATGTTGGATTTAGAGTTACAAATCCATCTATTTATATAGGAGAGAGCAGAGGGAAACCTAAATATAAAAACTGCTACTGTATACGAACGCTTCAAACTAGAAGAACAAAATTTGGTGAGCCAAGTGGGATTTGTGTACTGATCATTACCACCAAGTATCATCAAGACTGGTTTAAAATATTTGCTGGTATATCGGAAACTCGTTAATTCTTAGAAGTTTGGCAACCCCTCTCGATGAAAGTGCTTTTCAGAGTCTGTGCCTAAGGCTACTTGAAAAGGAAACAAACAATAGAGACAAAACTGAGAACTCCTTTATATTGTCAAGTTTCCAAGAGCTACTACGAACCATGTTGGATTTAGAGTTCCAAATTCATCTATCTATATAGGAGAGAACAGACGGAAACCTAAATATAAAAACAGCTACTATAGACGAACGCTTCAACCTAGAAGAACAAAATTTGGTGAGCCAAGTGGGATTTGAGGACTGATCATTACCACCAAGTATCATCAAGATTGGGTGAAAAGATATTTGCTGGTATTTGGAAAACTCGTTAATTCTTAGAAGCTTGGCAACCCCTCTCGATGAAAGTGCTTTTCCACAGTCTGTGCCTATGGCTACTTGAAGAGGAAACAAACCATAGAGACAAAACTGAGAACTCCTTTATTTTGTCAAGTTTCAAAGAGCTACAACGAACCATGTTGGATTTAGAGTTCCAAATTCATCTATTTATATAGGAGAGAGCAGAGGGAAACCTAAATATAAAAACTGCTACTGTATACGAACGCTTCAACCTAGAAGAACAAAATTTGGTGAGCCAAGTGGGATTTGGGTACTGATCATTACCACCAAGTATCATCAAGATTGGGTAAAAAAATATTTTCTGGTATTTCGGAAACTCTTTAATTCTTAGAAGCTTGGCAACCCCTCTCAATGAAATTGCTTTTCCACAGACTGTGCCTAGGGCTACTTGAAGAGGAAACAAACCATAGAGACAAAACTGAGAACTCCTTTATTTTGTCAAGTTTCAAAGAGCTACAACGAACCATGTTGGATTTAGAGTTCCAAATTCATCTATCTATATAGGAGAGAACAGAGGGAAACCTAAATATAAAAACTGCTACTGTAGACGAACGCTTCAACCTAGAAGAACAAAATTTGGTGAGCCAAGTGGGATTTGTGTACTGATCATTACCACCAAGTATCATCAACATTGGGTGAAAAAATATTTGCTGGTATTTCGGAAACTCGTTAATTCTTAGAAGGTTGGAAACCGCTCTCAATGAAAGTGCTTTTCCACAGTCTGTGCCTAGGGCTACTTGAAGATGAAACAAACCATAGAGACAAAACTGAGAACTCCTTTATTTTGTCAAGTTTCAAAGAGATACTACGAACCATGAAGGATTTAGAGTTCCAAATTCATCTATCTATATAGGAGAGAGCAGAGGGAATCCTAAATATAAAAACTGCTACTGTAGACGAGGCTTCAACCTAGAAGAACAAAATTTGGTGAGCCAAGTGGGTTTTGTCTACTGATCATTACCACCAAGTATCATCAAGATTCGGTGAAAAAATATTTGCAGGTATTTCGGAAACTCGTTAATTCTTAGAAGCTTGGCAACCCCTCTCAATGAAAGTGCTTTTCCACAGTCTGTGCTTAGGGCTACTTGAAGAGGAAACAAACCATAGAGACAAAACTGAGAACTCCTTTATTTTGTCAAGTTACTTGAGCTTCTACGAACCATGTTGGATTTAGAGTACCAAATTCATCTATCTATATAGGAGAGAACAGAGGGAATCCTAAATATAAAAACTGCTACTGTAGACGAACGCTTCAACAAAGAAGAACAAAATTTGGTGAATCAAGTGGGATTTGTGTACTGATCATTACCACCAAGTATCATCAAGATTGGGTGAAAAAATTCTTGCTGGTATTTCGGAAACTCGTTAATTCTTAGAAGCTTGGCAACCCCTCGCAATGAAATTGCTTTTCCACAGTCTGTGAATAGGGCTACATGAAGAGGTAACAAACCATAGAGACAAAACTGAGAACTCCTTTATTTTCTCAAGTTTCAAAGAGCTACTACGAACCAGTTGGATTTAGAGTTCCAATTTCAACTATCTATATAGGAGAGAACAGAGGGAAACCTAAATATAAAAACTTCTACTGTAGATGAACGCTTCAACCTAGAAAAATAAAATTTGGTGAGCCAAGTGGGATTTGTGTACTGATCATTACCACCAAGTATCATCAAGATTGGGTGAAAAAATATTTTCTGGTATTTCGGAATCTCGTTAATTCTTAGAAGCTTGGCAACCCCTCTCAATAAAATTGCTTTTCCACAGTCTGTGCCTAGGGCTACTTGAAGAGGAAACAAACCATAGAGACAAAACTGAGAACTCCTTTATTTTGTCAAGTTTCAAAGAGCTACTACAAACCATGTTGGATTTAGAGTTCCATATTCATCTATCCATATAGGAGAGAGCAGAGGGAAACCTAAATATAAAAACTTCTACTGTAGACGAACGCTTCAACCTAGAAGAACAAATATTGGTGAGCCAAGTGGGATTTGTGTACTGATCATTACCACCAAGTATCATCAAGTTGGGTGAAAAAATATTTGCAGGGATTTCGGAAACTCGTTAATTCTTAGAAGCTTGACAACCCCTCTCAATGAAAGTGCTTTTCCACAGTCTGTGCCTAGGGTTACTTGGAGAGGAAACAAACCATAGAGACAAAACTGAGAACTCCTTTATTTTGTCAAGTTTCAAAGAGCCACTACGAACCATGTTGGATTTAGAGTTCCAAATTCATCTATATATAGGAGAGAGCAGGGGACCTAAATATAGAAACTGCTACTGTAGACGAACGCTTCCAACTAGAAGAATAAAATTTGGTGAGCCAAGTGGGATTTGGGTACTGATCATTACCACCAATTATCATCAAGATTGGGTAAAAAAAATTTTCTGGTATTTCGGAAACTCGTTAATTCTTAGAAGCTTGGCAACCCCTCTCAATGAAATTGCTTTTCCACAGACTGTGCCTAGGGCTACTTGAAGAGGAAACAAACCATAGAGACAAAACTGAGAACTCCTTTATTTTGTCAAGTTTCAAAGAGCTACTACGAACCATGTTGGATTTAGAGTTACAAATTCATCTATTTATATAGGAGAGAGCAGAGGAAAACCTAAATATATAAACAGCTACTATAGACGAACGCTTCAAACTAGAAGAAAAAAATTTGGTGAGCCAAGTGGGATTTGTGTACTGATCATTACCACCAAGTATCATCAAGACTGGGTGAAAAGATATTTGCTGGTATTTGGAAAACTCGTTAATTCTTAGAAGCTTGGCAACCCCTCTCGATGAAAGTGCTTTTCCACAGTCTGTGCCTAGGGCTACTTGAAGAGGAAACAAACCATAGAGACAAAACTGAGAACTTCTTTATATTGTCAAGTTTCCAAGAGCTACTACGAACCATGTTGGATTTAGAGTTCCAAATTCATCTATCTATATAGGAGAGAACAGAGGGAATCCTAAATATAAAAACTGCTACTGTAGACGAACGCTTCAACAAAGAAGAACAAAATTTGGTGAATCAAGTGGGATTTGTGTACTGATCATTACCACCAAGTATCATCAAGATTGGGTGAAAAAATTCTTGCTGGTATTTCGGAAACTCGTTAATTCTTAGAAGCTTGGCAACCCCTCTCAATGAAATTGCTTTTCCACAGTCTGTGCCTAGGGCTACATGAAGAGGTAACAAACCATAGAGACAAAACTGAGAACTCCTTTATTTTCTCAAGTTTCAAAGAGCTACTACGAACCAGTTGGATTTAGAGTTCCAATTTCATCTATCTATATAGGAGAGAACAGAGGGAAACCTAAATATAAAAACTTCTACTGTAGACGAACGCTTCAACCTAAAAAAACAAAATTTGGTGAGCCAAGTGGGATTTGTGTACTGATCATTACCACCAATTATCATCAAGATTGGGTAAAAAAAAATTTTCTGGTATTTCGGAAACTCGTTAATTCTTAGAAGCTTGGCAACCCCTCTCAATGAAATTGCTTTTCCACAGACTGTGCCTAGGGCTACTTGAAGAGGAAACAAACCATAGAGACAAAACTGAGAACTCCTTTATTTTGTCAAGTTTCAAAGAGCTACTACGAACCATGTTGGATTTAGAGTTACAAATTCATCTATTTATATAGAAGAGAGCAGAGGGAAACCTAAATATAAAAACTGCTACTGTATACGCACGCTTCAACCTAGAAGAACAAAATTTGGTGAGCCAAGTGGGATTTGGGTACTGATCATTAGCACCAAGTATCATCAAGATTGGGTAAAAAAATATTTTCTGGTATTTCGGAAACTCGTTAATTCTTAGAAGCTTGGCAACCCCTCTCAATGAAATTGCTTTTCCACAGACTGTGCCTAGGGCTACTTGAAGAGGAAACAAACCATAGAGACAAAACTGAGAACTCCTTTATTTTGTCAAGTTTCAAAGAGCTACTACGAACCATGTTGGATTTAGAGTTACAAATTCATCTATTTATATAGAAGAGAGCAGAGGGAAACCTAAATATAAAAACTGCTACTGTATACGCACGCTTCAACCTAGAAGAACAAAATTTGGTGAGCCAAGTGGGATTTGGGTACTGATCATTAGCACCAAGTATCATCAAGATTGGGTAAAAAAATATTTTCTGGTATTTCGGAAACTCGTTAATTCTTAGAAGCTTGGCAACCCCTCTCAATGAAATTGCTTTTCCACAGACTGTGCCTAGGGCTACTTGAAGAGGAAACAAACCACAGAGACAAAACTGAGAACTCCTTTATTTTGTCAAGTTACTTGAGCTTCTACGAACCATGTTGGATTTAGAGTACCAAATTCATCTATCTATATAGGAGAGAACAGAGGGAATCCTAAATATAAAAACTGCTACTGTAGACAAACGCTTCAACCTAGAAGAACAAAATTTGGTGAATCAAGTGGGATTTGTGTACTGATCATTACCACCAAGTATCATCAAGATTGGGTGAAAAAATTCTTGCTGGTATTTCGGAAACTCGTTAATTCTTAGAAGCTTGGCAACCCCTCTCAATGAAATTGCTTTTCCACAGTCTGTGAATAGGGCTACATGAAGAGGTAACAAACCATAGAGACAAAACTGAGAACTCCTTTATTTTCTCAAGTTTCAAAGAGCTACTACGAACCAGTTGGATTTAGAGTGCCAATTTCATCTATCTATATAGGAGAGAACAGAGGGAAACCTAAATATAAAAACTGCTACTGTAGACGAACGCTACAACCTAGAAGAACAAAATTTGGTGAGCCAAGTGGGATTTGTGTACTGATCATTACCACCAAGTATCATCAAGATTGCTTGAAAAAATATTTGCTGGTATTTCGGAAACTCGTTAATTCTTAGAAGCTTGGCAACCCTTCTCAATGAAAGTGCTTTTCCACAGTCTGTGCCTAGGGCTACTTGAAGAGGAAACAAACCATAGAGACAAAACTGAGAACTCTTTTATTTTGTCAAGTTTCAATGCGCTAATACGAACCATGTTGGATTTAGAGTTCCAAATTAATTTATTTACATAGGAGATAACAGAGGGAAACCTAAATATAAAAACTGATACTGTAGACGAACGCTTCAACCTAGAAAAACAAAATTTGGTGAGCCAAGTGGGATTTGTGTACTGATCATTACCACCAAGTATCATCAATATTGGGTGAAAAAATATTTGCTGGTATATCGGAAACTCGTTAATTCTTAGAAGCTTGGCAACGCCTTTCAATGAAAGTGCTTTTCCACAGTCTGTGCCTAGGGCTACTTGAAAAGGAAACAAACCATAGAGACAAAACTGAGAACTGCTTTATATTGTCAACTTTCCAAGAGCTACTACTAACCATGTTGGATTTAGAGTTCCAAATTCATCTATCTATATAGGAGAGAACAGAGGGAAACCTAAATATAAAAACTGCTATTGTAGAAGAACGCTTCAACCTAGAAGAATAAAATTTGGTGAGCCAAGTGGGATTTGTGTACTAATCATTATCACCACGATCATCAAGATTGGGTGAAAAAATATTTGCTGGTATTTTGGAAACTCCTTAATTCTTAGAAGCTTGGCAACCCCTCTCAATGAAAGTGCTTTTCCAAAGTCTTTGCCTACGGCTACTTAAACAGGAAACAAACCATAGAAACAAAACTGAAAACTCCTTTATTTTGTCATGTCTCCATGAGCTACTACGAACCATGTTGGATTTAGATTTCCAAATTCATCTATCTATATAGGAGAGAACAGAGGGAAACCTAAATATAAAAACTGCTAATGTAGATGAACGCTTCAACCTAGAAGAACAAAATTTGGTGAGCCAAGTGGGATTTGTGTACTGATCATTTCCACCAAGTATCATCAAGATTTTGTGAAAAAATATTTGCTGGTTTCGGAAACTCGTTAATTCTTAGAAGCTTGGCAACCCCTCTCAATGAAATTGCTTTTCCACAGTCTGTGCCTAGTGCTACTTGAAGAGGAAAGAAACCATAGAGACAAAACTGAGAACTCCTTTATTTTGTCAAGTTTCAAAGAGGTACTACGAACCATGAAGGATTTAGAGTTCCAAATTCAACTATCTATATAGGAGAGAGCAGAGGGAATCCTAAATATAAAAACTGCTACTGTAGACGAACGCTTCAACCTAGAAGAACAAAATTTGGTGAGCCAAGTGGGACTTGTGTACTGAACACTACCACCAAGTATTATCAAGATTGGGTGAAAAACTATTTGCTGGTATTTCAGAATCTCGTTAATTCTTAGAAGCTTGACAACCCCTCTCAATGAAAGTGCTTTTACACAGTCTGTGCTTAGGGCTACTTAAAGAGGAAACAAACCA
>NW_027515307.1:26825-52835 GCF_048772815.1 Callospermophilus lateralis
TACCCAAATCCCACTTGGCTCACCAAATTTTGTTCTTCTAGGTTGAAGCGTTCGTCTACAGTAGCAGTTTTTATATTTAGGTTTCCCTCTGTTCTCTCCTATATAGATAGATGTATTTGGAACTCTAAATCCAACATGGTTCGTAGTAGCTCTTTTAAACTTGACAAAATAAAGGAGTTCTCAGTTTTGTCTCTTTGGTTTGTTTCCTCTTCAAGTAGCCCTAGGCACAGTCTGTGGAAAAGCAATTTCATTGAGATGGGTTGCCAAGCTTCTAAGAATTAACGAGTTTCCGAAATACCAGAAAATATTTTTTTACCCAATCTTGATGATACTTGGTGGTAATGATCAGTACACAAATCCCACTTGGCTCACCAACTTTTGTTCTTCTAGTTTGAAGCGTTCATCTACAGTAGCAGTTTTTATATTTAGGTTTCCTCTGTTCTCTCCTATGTAGATAGATGAATTTGGAACTCTAAATCCAACATGGTTCGTAGTGGCTGTTTGAAACTTGACAAAATAAAGGAGTTCTCAATTTTGTCTCTATGGTTTGTTTCCTCTTCAAGTAACCCTAGGCACAGACTGTGGAAAAGCACTTTCATTGAGAGGGGTTGCCAAGCTTCTAAGAATTAACGAGTTTCCGAAATACCTGCAAATATTTTTTCACCCAATCTTGATGATACTTGGTGGTAATGATCAGTACACAAATCCCACTTGGCTCACCAAATTTTGTTCTTCTAGGTTGAAGCGTTCGTCTACAGTAGCAGTTTTTATATTTAGGTTTCCCTCTGTTCTCTCCTATATAGATAGATGAATTTGGAACTCTAAATCCAACATGGTTCGTTGTAGCTCTTTGAAACTTGACACAATAAAGGAGTTCTCAGTTTTGTCTCTATGGTTTGTTTCCTCTTCAAGTAGCCCTAGGCACAGTCTGTGGAAAAGCAATTTCATTGAGAGGGGTTGCCAAGCTTCTAAGAATTAACGAGTTTCCGAAATACCAGATAATATTTTTTTACCCAATCTTGATGATACTTGGTGGTAATGATCAGTACCCAAATCCCACTTGGCTCACCAAATTTTATTCTTCTAGTTTGAAGCGTTCGTCTACAGTAGCAGTTTTTATATTTAGGTTTCCCTCTGCTCTCTCCTATATGGATAGATGAATATGAAACTCTAAATCCAACATGGTTTGTAGTAGCTCTTTGAAACTTGACAAAATAAAGGAGTTCTCAGTTTTTTCTCTATGGTTTGTTTCCTCTTCAAGTAGCCCTAGGCACAGACTGTGGAAAAGCAATTTTATTGAGAGGGGTTGCCAAGCATCTAAGAATTAACGAGATTCCGAAATACCAGAAAATATTTTTTCACCCAATCTTGATGATACTTGGTGGTAATGATCAGTAAACAAATCCCACTTGGCTCACCAAATTTTGTTTTTCTAGGTTGAAGCGTTCGTCTACAGTAGAAGTTTTTATATTTAGGTTTCCCTCTGTTCTCTCCTATATAGATAGATGAAATTGGAACTCTAAATCCAACTGGTTCGTAGTAGCTCTTTGAAACTTGAGAAAATAAAGGAGTTCTCAGTTTTGTCTCTATGGTTTGTTACCTCTTCATGTAGACCTAGGCACAGACTGTGGAAAAGCAATTTCATTGAGAGGGGTTGCCAAGCTTCTAAGAATTAACGAGTTTCCGAAATACCAGCAAGAATTTTTTCACCCAATCTTGATGATACTTGGTGGTAATGATCAGTACACAAATCCCACTTGATTCACCAAATTTTGTTCTTCTAGGTTGAAGGGTTCGTCTACAGTAGCAGTTTTTATATTTAGGATTCCCTCTGTTCTCTCCTATATAGATAGATGAATTTGGTACTCTAAATCCAACATGGTTCGTAGAAGCTCAAGTAACTTGACAAAATAAAGGAGTTCTCAGTTTTGTCTCTATGGTTTGTTTCCTCTTCAAGTAGCCCTAAGCACAGACTGTGGAAAAGCACTTTCATTGAGAGGGGTTGCCAAGCTTCTAAGAATTAACGAGTTTCGGAAATACCTGCAAATATTTTTTCACCCAATCTTGATGATACTTGGTGGTAATGATCAGTAGACAAAACCCACTTGGCTCACCAAATTTTGTTCTTCTAGGTTGAAGCCTCGTCTACAGTAGCAGTTTTTATATTTAGGATTCCCTCTGCTCTCTCCTATATAGATAGATGAATTTGGAACTCTAAATCCTTCATGGTTCGTAGTATATCTTTGAAACTTGACAAAATAAAGGAATTCTCAGTTTTGTCTCTATGGTTTGTTTCCTCTTCAAGTAGCCCTAGGCACAGACTGTGGAAAAGCACTTTCATTGAGAGGGGTTTCCAACCTTCTAAGAATTAACGAGTTTCCGAAATACCAGCAAATATTTTTTCACCCAATGTTGATGATACTTGGTGGTAATGATCAGTACACAAATCCCACTTGGTTCACCAAATTTTGTTCTTCTAGGTTGAAGCGTTCGTCTACAGTAGCAGTTTTTATATTTAGGTTTCCCTCTGTTCTCTCCTATATAGATAGATGAATTTGGAACTCTAAATCCAACATGGTTCGTTGTAGCTCTTTGAAACTATACAAAATAAAGGAGTTCTCAGTTTTGTCTCTATGGTTTGTTTCCTCTTCAAGTAGCCCTAGGCACAGTCTGTGGAAAAGCAATTTCATTGAGAGGGGTTGCCAAGCTTCTAAGAATTAACGAGTTTCCGAAATACCAGAAAATTTTTTTTTACCCAATCTTGATGATAATTGGTGGTAATGATCAGTACCCAAATCCCACTTGGCTCACCAAATTTTGTTTTTCTAGGTTGAAGCGTTGGTCTACAGTAGAAGTTTTTATATTTAGGTTTCCCTCTGTTCTCTCCTATATAGATAGATGAAATTGGAACTCTAAATCCAACTGGTTCGTAGTAGCTCTTTGAAACTTGAGAAAATAAAGGAGTTCTCAGTTTTGTCTCTATGGTTTGTTACCTCTTCATGTAGCCCTAGGCACAGACTGTGGAAAAGCAATTTCATTGAGAGGGGTTGCCAAGCTTCTAAGAATTAACGAGTTTCCGAAATACCAGCAAGAATTTTTTTACCCAATCTTGATGATACTTGGTGGTAATGATCAGTACACAAATCCCACTTGATTCACCAAGTTTTGTTCTTCTAGGTTGAAGCGTTCGTCTACAGTAGCAGTTTTTTATATTTAGGATTCCCTCTGTTCTCTCCTATATAGATAGATGAATTTGGTACTCTAAATCCAACATGGTTCGTAGAAGCTCAAGTACCTTGACAAAATAAAGGAGTTCTCAGTTTTGTCTCTATGGTTTGTTTCCTCTTCAAGTAGCCCTAAGCACAGACTGTGGAAAAGCACTTTCATTGAGAGGGGTTGCCAAGCTTCTAAGAATTAACGAGTTTCCGAAATACCAGCAAATATTTTTTCACCCAATGTTGATGATACTTGGTGGTAATGATCAGTACACAAATCCAACTTGGCTCACCGAATTTTGTTCTTCTAGTTTGAAGCGTTCGTCTACAGTAACAGTTTTTATATTTAGGTTTCCCTCTGTTCTCTCCTATATAGATAGATGAATTGGGAACTCTAAATCCAACATGGTTCGTAGTAGCTCTTTGAAACTTGACAAAATAAAGGAGTTCTCAGTTTTGTCTCTATGGTTTGTTTCCTCTTCAAGTAGCCCTAGGCACAGACTGTGGAAAAGCACTTTCATCGAGAGGGGTTGCCAAGCTTCTAAGAATTAACGAGTTTTCCAAATACCAGCAAATATCTTTTCACCCAATCTTGATGATACTTGGTGGTAATGATCAGTACACAAATCCCACTTGGCTCAACAAATTTTGTTCTTCTAGGTTGAAGCGTTCGTCTATAGTAGCTGTTTTTATATTTAGGTTTCCCTCTGTTCTCTCCTATATAGATAGATGAATTGGGAACTCTAAATCCAACATGGTTCGTAGTAGCTCTTGGAAACTTGACAATATAAAGGAGTTCTCAGTTTTGTCTCTATTGTTTGTTTCCTTTTCAAGTAGCCCTAGGCACAGACTCTGAAAAGCACTTTCATCGAGAGGGGTTGCCAAGCTTCTAAGAATTAACGATTTTCCGATATACCAGCAAATATTTTAAACCAGTCTTGATGATACTTGGTGGTAATGATCAGTACACAAATCCCACTTGGCTCACCAAATTTTGTTCTTCTAGTTTGAAGCGTTCGTATACAGTAGCAGTTTTTATATTTAGGTTTCCCTCTGCTCTCCCCTATATAAATAGATGAATTTGTAACTCTAAATCCAACATGGTTCGTAGTAGCTCTTTGAAACTTGACAAAATAAAGGAGTTCTCAGTTTTGTCTCTATGGTTTGTTTCCTCTTCAAGTAGCCCTAGGCACAGTCTGTGGAAAAGCAATTTCATTGAGAGGGATTGCCAAGCTTCTAAGAATTAACGAGTTTCCGAAATACCGGAAAATTTTTTTTTACCCAATCTTGATGATAATTGGTGGTAATGATCAGTACCCAATTCCCACTTGGCTCACCAAATTTTATTCTTCTAGTTGGAAGCGTTCGTCTACAGTAGCAGTTTTTATATTTAGATCCTCTGCTCTCTCCTATATATAGATGAATTTGGAACTCTAAATCCAACATGGTTCGTAGTGGCTCTTTGAAACTTGACAAAATAAAGGAGTTCTCAGTTTTGTCTCTATGGTTTGTTTCCTCTTCAAGTAACCCTAGGCACAGACTGTGGAAAAGCACTTTCATTGAGAGGGGTTGCCAAGCTTCTAAGAATTAAAGAGTTTCCGAAATCCCTGCAAATATTTTTTCACCCAACTTGATGATACTTGGTGGTAATGATCAGTACACAAATCCCACTTGGCTCACCAAATTTTATTCTTCTAGGTTGAAGCGTTCGTGTACAGTAGCAGTTTTTATAATTAGGTTTCCCTCTGCTCTCTCCTATATAGATAGATGAATTTGGAACACTAAATCCAACATGGTTTGTAGTAGCTCTTTGAAACTTGACAAAATAAAGAAGTTCTCAGTTTTGTCTCTATGGTTTGTTTCCTCTTTAAGTAGCCCTAAGCACAGACTGTGTAAAAGCACTTTCATTGAGAGGGGTTGTCAAGCTTCTAAGAATTAACGAGTTTCCGAAATACCAGCAAATATTTTTTCACCCGATCTTGATGATACTTGGTGGTAATGATTAGTACACAAATCTCACTTGGCTCACGAAATTTTGTTCTTCTAGGTTGAAGCGTTCGTGTACAGTAGCAGTTTTTATATTTAGGTTTCCTTCTGTTCTCTCCTATATAGATAGATGAATTTGGAACTCTAAATCCAACATGGTTCGTAGTAGCTCTTTGAAACTTGAAAAAATAAAGGAGTTCTCAGTTTGTCTCTATGGTTTGTTTCCTTTTCACGTAGCGCTAGGCACAGACTGTCGAAAAGCACTTTCATTGAGAGGGGTTGCCAAGCTTCTAAGAATTAACGAGTTTCCGAAATACCAGCAAATATTTTTTCACCCAATCTTGATGATACTTGGTGGTAATGATGAGTACACAAATCCCACTTGGCTCACCAAATTTTGTTCTTCTAGGTTGAAGCGTTCGTCTACAGTAGCGGTATTTATATTTAGGTTTCCCTCTGTTCTCTCCTATATAGATAGATGAATTTGGAACTCTAAATGCAACATGGTTCGTAGTTGCTCTTGGAAACTTGACAATATAAAGGAGTTCTCAGTTTTTTCTCTATGGTTTGTTTCCTTTTCAAGTAGCCCTAAGCACAGACTGTGGAAAAGAACTTTCATTGAGAGGGGTTGCCAAGCTTCTAAGAATTAACGAGTTTTTGAAATACGAGCAAACACTTTTTCACCCGATCTTGATAATACTTGGTGGTAATGATCAGTACACAAATCCCACTTGGCTCACCAAATTTTGATATTCTAGGTTGAAGCGTTCGTCTACAGTAGCAGTTTTTATATTTAGGTTTCCCTCTGCTCTCTCCTATATAGATAGATGAATATGGAACTCTAAATCCAACATGGTTTGTAGTAGCTCTTTGAAACTTGACAAAATAAAGGAGTTCTCAGTTTTGTCTCTATGGTTTGTTTCCTCTTCAAGTAGCCCTAGGCACAGACTGTGGAAAAGCAATTTCATTGAGAGGGGTTGCCAAGGTTCTAAGAATTAACGAGATTCCGAAATACCAGAAAATATTTTTTCACCCAATCTTGATGATACTTGGTGGTAATGATCAGTACACAAATCCCACTTGGCTCACCAAATTTTGTTTTTCTAGGTTGAAGCGTTCGTCTACAGTAGAAGTTTTTATATTTAGGTTTCCCTCTGTTCTCTCCTATATAGATAGATGAAATTGGAACTCTAAATCCAACTGGTTCGTAGTAGCTCTTTGAAACTTGAGAAAATAAAGGAGTTCTCAGTTTTGTCTCTATGGTTTGTTACCTCTTCATGTAGCCCTAGGCACAGACTGTGGAAAAGCAATTTCATTGAGAGGGGTTGCCAAGCTTCTAAGAATTAACGAGTTTCCGAAATACCAGCAAGAATTTTTTCACCCAATCTTGATGATACTTGGTGGTAATGATCAGTACACAAATCCCACTTGATTCACCAAATTTTGTTCTTCTAGGTTGAAGCGTTCGTCTACAGTAGCAGTTTTTATATTTAGGATTCCCTCAGTTCTCTCCTATATAGATAGATGAATTTGGTACTCTAAAACCAACATGGTTCGTAGAATCTCAAGTAACTTGACAAAATAAAGGAGTTCTCAGTTTTGTCTCTATGGTTTGTTTCCTCTCCAAGTAGCCCTAAGCACAGACTGTGGAAAAGCACTTTCATTGAGAGGGGTTGCCAAGCTTCTAAGAATTAACGAGTTTCGGAAATACCAGCAAATATTTTTTCACCCAATCTTGATGATACTTGGTGGTAATGATCAGTACACAAATCCCACTTGGCTCACCGAATTTTGTTCTTCTAGGTTGAAGCGTTCGTCTACAGTAACAGTTTTTATATTTAGGTTTCCCTCTGTTCTCTCCTATATAGATAGATGAATTGGGAACTCTAAATCCAACATGGTTCGTAGTAGCTCTTTGAAACTTGACAAAATAAAGGAGTTCTCAGTTTTGTCTCTATGGTTTGTTTCCTCTTCAAGTAGCCCTAGGCACAGACTGTGGAAAAGCACTTTCATCGAGAGGGGTTGCCAAGCTTCTAAGAATTAACGAGTTTTCCAAATACCAGCAAATATCTTTTCACCCAATCTTGATGATACTTGGTGGTAATGATCAGTACACAAGTCCCACTTGGCTCACCAAATTTTGTTCTTCTAGGTTGAAGCGTTCGTCTATAGTAGCTGTTTTTATATTTAGGTTTCCGTCTGTTCTCTCCTATATAGATAGATGAATTTGGAACTCTAAATCAAACATGGTTCGTAGTAGCTCTTGGAAACTTGACAATATAAAGGAGTTCTCAGTTTTGTCTCTATTGTTTGTTTCCTTTTCAAGTAGCCCTAGGCACAGACTCTGAAAAGCACTTTCATCGAGAGGGGTTGCCAAGCTTCTAAGAATTAACGAGTTTCCGATATACCAGCAAATATTTTAAACCAGTCTTGATGATACTTGGTGGTAATGATCAGTACACAAATCCCACTTGGCTCACCAAATTTTGTTCTTCTAGTTTGAAGCGTTCGTATACAGTAGCAGTTTTTATATTTAGGTTTCCCTCTGCTCTCTCCTATATAAATAGATGAATTTGTAACTCTAAATCCAACATGGTTCGTAGTAGCTCTTTGAAACTTGACAAAATAAAGGAGTTCTCAGTTTTGTCTCTATGGTTTGTTTCGTCTTCAAGTAGCCCTAGGCACAGTCTGTGGAAAAGCAATTTCATTGAGAGGGGTTGCCAAGCTTCTAAGAATTAACGAGTTTCCGAAATACCAGAAAATTTTTTTTTACCCAATCTTGATGATAATTGGTGGTAATGATCAGTACCCAAATCCCACTTGGCTCACCAAATTTTATTCTTCTAGTTGGAAGCGTTCGTCTACAGTAGCAGTTTTTATATTTAGGTCCTCTGCTCTCTCCTATATATAGATGAATTTGGAACTCTAAATCCAACATGGTTCGTAGTGGCTCTTTGAAACTTGACAAAATAAAGTAGTTCTCAGTTTTGTCTCTATGGTTTGTTTCCTCTTCAAGTAACCCTAGGCACAGACTGTGGAAAAGCACTTTCATTGAGAGGGGTTGCCAAGCTTCTAAGAATTAACGAGTTTCCGAAATCCCTGCAAATATTTTTTCACCCAACTTGATGATACTTGGTGGTAATGATCAGTACACAAATCCCACTTGGCTCACCAAATTTTATTCTTCTAGGTTGAAGCGTTCGTGTACAGTAGCAGTTTTTATATTTAGGTTTCCCTCTGCTCTCTTCTATAGAGATAGATGAATTTGGAACACTAAATCCAACATGGTTTGTAGTAGCTCTTTGAAACTTGACAAAATAAAGAAGTTCTCAGTTTTGTCTCTATGGTTTGTTTCCTCTTTAAGTAGCCCTAAGCACAGACTGTGTAAAAGCACTTTCATTGAGAGGGCTTGTCAAGCTTCTAAGAATTAACGAGTTTCCGAAATACCAGCAAATATTTTTTCACCCGAACTTGATGATACTTGGTGGTAATGATTAGTGCACAAATCTCACTTGGCTCACGAAATTTTGTTCTTCTAGGTTGAAGCGTTCGTGTACAGTAGCAGTTTTTATATTTAGGTTTCCTTCTGTTCTCTCCTATATAGATAGATGAATTTGGAACTCTAAATCCAACATGGTTCGTAGTAGCTCTTTGAAACTTGAAAAAATAAAGGAGTTCTCAGTTTGTCTCTATGGTTTGTTTCCTTTTCACGTAGCGCTAGGCACAGACTGTCGAAAAGCACTTTCATTGAGAGGGGTTGCCAACTTCTAAGAATTAACGAGTTTCCGAAATACCAGCAAATATTTTTTCACCCAATCTTGATGATACTTGGTGGTAATGATCAGTACACAAATCCCACTTGGCTCACCAAATTTTGTTCTTCTAGGTTGAAGCATTCGTCTACAGTAGTGGTATTTATATTTAGGTTTCCCTCTGTTCTCTCCTATATAGATAGATGAATTTGGAACTCTAAATGCAACATGGTTCGTAGTTGCTCTTGGAAACTTGACAATATAAAGGAGTTCTCAGTTTTTTCTCTATGGTTTGTTTCCTTTTCAAGTAGCCCTAAGCACAGACTGTGGAAAAGAACTTTCATTGAGAGGGGTTGCCAAGCTTCTAAGAATTAACGAGTTTTTGAAATACGAGCAAACACTTTTTCACCCGATCTTGATAATACTTGGTGGTAATGATCAGTACACAAATCCCACTTGGCTCACCAAATTTTGATATTCTAGGTTGAAGCGTTCGTCTACAGTAGCAGTTTTTATATTTAGGTTTCCCTCTGCTCTCTCCTATATAGATAGATGAATATGGAACTCTAAATCCAACATGGTTTGTAGTAGCTCTTTGAAACTTGACAAAATAAAGGAGTTCTCAGTTTTGTCTCTATGGTTTGTTTCCTCTTCAAGTAGCCCTAGGCACAGACTGTGGAAAAGCAATTTCATTGAGAGGGGTTGCCAAGCTTCTAAGAATTAATGAGATTCCGAAATACCAGAAAATATTTTTTCACCCAATCTTGATGATACTTGGTGGTAATGATCAGTACACAAATCCCACTTGGCTCACCAAATTTTGTTTTTCTAGGTTGAAGCGTTCGTCTACAGTAGAAGTTTTTATATTTAGGTTTCCCTCTGTTCTCTCCTATATAGATAGATGAAATTGGAACTCTAAATCCAACTGGTTCTTAGTAGCTCTTTGAAACTTGAGAAAATAAAGGAGTTCTCAGTTTTGTCTCTATGGTTTGTTACCTCTTCATGTAGCCCTAGGCACAGACTGTGGAAAAGCAATTTCATTGAGAGGGGTTGCCAAGCTTCTAAGAATTAACGAGTTTCCGAAATACCAGCAAGAATTTTTTCACCCAATCTTGATGATACTTGGTGGTAATGATCAGTACACAAATCCCACTTGATTCACCAAATTTTGTTCTTCTAGTTTGAAGCGATCGTCTACAGTAGCAGTTTTTATATTTAGGATTCCCTCTGTTCTCTCCTATATAGATAGATGAATTTGGTACTCTAAAACCAACATGGTTCGTAGAATCTCAAGTAACTTGACAAAATAAAGGAGTTCTCAGTTTTGTCTCTATGGTTTGTTTCCTCTCCAAGTAGCCCTAAGCACAGACTGTGGAAAAGCACTTTCATTGAGAGGGGTTGCCAAGCTTCTAAGAATTAACGAGTTTCCGAAATACCAGCAAATATTTTTTCACCCAATCTTGATGATACTTGGTGGTAATGATCAGTACACAAATCCCACTTGGCTCACCGAATTTTGTTCTTCTAGGTTGAAGCGTTCGTCTACAGTAACAGTTTTTATATTTAGGTTTCCCTCTGTTCTCTCCTATATAGATAGATGAATTGGGAACTCTAAATCCAACATGGTTCGTAGTAGCTCTTTGAAACTTGACAAAATAAAGGAGTTCTCAGTTTTGTCTCTATAGTTTGTTTCCTCTTCAAGTAGCCCTAGGCACAGACTGTGGAAAAGCACTTTCATCGAGAGGGGTTGCCAAGCTTCTAAGAATTAACGAGTTTTCCAAATACCAGCAAATATCTTTTCACCCAATCTTGATGATACTTGGTGGTAATGATCAGTACACAAATCCCACTTGGCTCACCAAATTTTGTTCTTCTAGGTTGAAGCGTTCGTCTATAGTAGCTGTTTTTATATTTAGGTTTCCGTCTGTTCTCTCCTATATAGATAGATGAATTTGGAACTCTAAATCAAACATGGTTCGTAGTAGCTCTTGGAAACTTGACAATATAAAGGAGTTCTCAGTTTTGTCTCTATTGTTTGTTTCCTTTTCAAGTAGCCCTAGGCACAGACTCTGAAAAGCACTTTCATCGAGAGGGGTTGCCAAGCTTCTAAGAATTAACGAGTTTCCGATATACCAGCAAATATTTTAAACCAGTCTTGATGATACTTGGTGGTAATGATCAGTACACAAATCCCACTTGGCTCACCAAATTTTGTTCTTCTAGTTTGAAGCGTTCGTATACAGTAGCAGTTTTTATATTTAGGTTTCCCTCTGCTCTCTCCTATATAAATAGATGAATTTGTAACTCTAAATCCAACATGGTTCGTAGTAGCTCTTTGAAACTTGACAAAATAAAGGAGTTCTCAGTTTTGTCTCTATGGTTTGTTTCGTCTTCAAGTAGCCCTAGGCACAGTCTGTGGAAAAGCAATTTCATTGAGAGGGGTTGCCAAGCTTCTAAGAATTAACGAGTTTCCGAAATACCAGAAAATTTTTTTTTACCCAATCTTGATGATAATTGGTGGTAATGATCAGTACCCAAATCCCACTTGGCTCACCAAATTTTATTCTTCTAGTTGGAAGCGTTCGTCTACAGTAGCAGTTTTTATATTTAGGTCCTCTGCTCTCTCCTATATATAGATGAATTTGGAACTCTAAATCCAACATGGTTCGTAGTGGCTCTTTGAAACTTGACAAAATAAAGGAGTTCTCAGTTTTGTCTCTATGGTTTGTTTCCTCTTCAAGTAACCCTAGGCACAGACTGTGGAAAAGCACTTTCATTGAGAGGGGTTGCCAAGCTTCTAAGAATTAACGAGTTTCCGAAATCCCTGCAAATATTTTTTCACCCAACTTGATGATACTTGGTGGTAATGATCAGTACACAAATCCCACTTGGCTCACCAAATTTTATTCTTCTAGGTTGAAGCGTTCGTGTACAGTAGCAGTTTTTATATTTAGGTTTCCCTCTGCTCTCTCCTATATAGATAGATGAATTTGGAACACTAAATCCAACATGGTTCGTAGTAGCTCTTTGAAACTTGACAAAATAAAGAAGTTCTCAGTTTTGTCTCTATGGTTTGTTTCCTCTTTAAGTAGCCCTAAGCACAGACTGTGTAAAAGCACTTTCATTGAGAGGGCTTGTCAAGCTTCTAAGAATTAACGAGTTTCCGAAATACCAGCAAATATTTTTTCACCCGATCTTGATGATACTTGGTGGTAATGATTAGTGCACAAATCTCACTTGGCTCACGAAATTTTGTTCTTCTAGGTTGAAGCGTTCGTGTACAGTAGCAGTTTTTATATTTAGGTTTCCTTCTGTTCTCTCCTATATAGATAGATGAATTTGGAACTCTAAATCCAACATGGTTCGTAGTAGCTCTTTGAAACTTGAAAAAATAAAGGAGTTCTCAGTTTGTCTCTATGGTTTGTTTCCTTTTCACGTAGCGCTAGGCACAGACTGTCGAAAAGCACTTTCATTGAGAGGGGTTGCCAAGCTTCTAAGAATTAACGAGTTTCCGAAATACCAGCAAATATTTTTTCACCCAATCTTGATGATACTTGGTGGTAATGATCAGTACACAAATCCCACTTTGCTCACCAAATTTTGTTCTTCTAGGTTGAAGCGTTCGTCTACAGTAGCGGTATTTATATTTAGGTTTCCCTCTGTTCTCTCCTATATAGATAGATGAATTTGGAACTCTAAATGCAACATGGTTCGTAGTTGCTCTTGGAAACTTGACAATATAAAGGAGTTCTCAGTTTTTTCTCTATGGTTTGTTTCCTTTTCAAGTAGCCCTAAGCACAGACTGTGGAAAAGAACTTTCATTGAGAGGGGTTGCCAAGCTTCTAAGAATTAACGAGTTTTTGAAATACGAGCAAACACTTTTTCACCCGATCTTGATAATACTTGGTGGTAATGATCAGTACACAAATCCCACTTGGCTCACCAAATTTTGATATTCTAGGTTGAAGCGTTCGTCTACAGTAGCAGTTTTTATATTTAGGTTTCCCTCTGCTCTCTCCTATATAGATAGATGAATATGGAACTCTAAATCCAACATGGTTTGTAGTAGCTCTTTGAAACTTGACAAAATAAAGGAGTTCTCAGTTTTGTCTCTATGGTTTGTTTCCTCTTCAAGTAGCCCTAGGCACAGACTGTGGAAAAGCAATTTCATTGAGAGGGGTTGCCAAGCTTCTAAGAATTAATGAGATTCCGAAATACCAGAAAATATTTTTTCACCCAATCTTGATGATACTTGGTGGTAATGATCAGTACACAAATCCCACTTGGCTCACCAAATTTTGTTTTTCTAGGTTGAAGCGTTCGTCTACAGTAGAAGTTTTTATATTTAGGTTTCCCTCTGTTCTCTCCTATATAGATAGATGAAATTGGAACTCTAAATCCAACTGGTTCTTAGTAGCTCTTTGAAACTTGAGAAAATAAAGGAGTTCTCAGTTTTGTCTCTATGGTTTGTTACCTCTTCATGTAGCCCTAGGCACAGACTGTGGAAAAGCAATTTCATTGAGAGGGGTTGCCAAGCTTCTAAGAATTAACGAGTTTCCGAAATACCAGCAAGAATTTTTTCACCCAATCTTGATGATACTTGGTGGTAATGATCAGTACACAAATCCCACTTGATTCACCAAATTTTGTTCTTCTAGGTTGAAGCGTTCGTCTACAGTAGCAGTTTTTATATTTAGGATTCCCTCTGTTCTCTCCTATATAGATAGATGAATTTGGTACTCTAAAACCAACATGGTTCGTAGAATCTCAAGTAACTTGACAAAATAAAGGAGTTCTCAGTTTTGTCTCTATGGTTTGTTTCCTCTCCAAGTAGCCCTAAGCACAGACTGTGGAAAAGCACTTTCATTGAGAGTGGTTGCCAAGCTTCTAAGAATTAACGAGTTTCCGAAATACCAGCAAATATTTTTTCACCCAATCTTGATGATACTTGGTGGTAATGATCAGTACACAAATCCCACTTGGCTCACCGAATTTTGTTCTTCTAGGTTGAAGTGTTCGTCTACAGTAACAGTTTTTATATTTAGGTTTCCCTCTGTTCTCTCCTATATAGATAGATGAATTGGGAACTCTAAATCCAACATGGTTCGTAGTAGCTCTTTGAAACCTGACAAAATAAAGGAGTTCTCAGTTTTGTCTCTATGGTTTGTTTCCTCTTCAAGTAGCCCTAGGCACAGACTGTGGAAAAGCACTTTCATCGAGAGGGGTTGCCAAGCTTCTAAGAATTAACGAGTTTTCCAAATACCAGCAAATATCTTTTCACCCAATCTTGATGATACTTGGTGGTAATGATCAGTACACAAATCCCACTTGGCTCACCAAATTTTGTTCTTCTAGGTTGAAGCGTTCGTCTATAGTAGCTGTTTTTATATTTAGGTTTCCGTCTGTTCTCTCCTATATAGATAGATGAATTTGGAACTCTAAATCCAACATGGTTCGTAGTAGCTCTTGGAAACTTGACAATATAAAGGAGTTCTCAGTTTTGTCTCTATTGTTTGTTTCCTTTTCAAGTAGCCCCAGGCACAGACTCTGAAAAGCACTTTCATCGAGAGGGGTTGCCAAGCTTCTAAGAATTAACGAGTTTCCGATATACCAGCAAATATTTTAAACCAGTCTTGATGATACTTGGTGGTAATGATCAGTTCACAAATCCCACTTGGCTCACCAAATTTTGTTCTTCTAGTTTGAAGCGTTCGTATACAGTAGCAGTTTTTATATTTAGGTTTCCCTCTGCTCTCTCCTATATAAATAGATGAAATTGTAACTCTAAATCCAACATGGTTCGTAGTAGCTCTTTGAAACTTGACAAAATAAAGGAGGTCTCAGTTTTGTCTCTATGGTTTGTTTCCTCTTCAAGTAGCCCTAGGCACAGTCTGTGGAAAAGCAATTTCATTGAGAGGGGTTGCCAAGCTTCTAAGAATTAACGAGTTTCCGAAATACCAGAAAATTTTTTTTTACCCAATCTTGATGATAATTGGTGGTAATGATCAGTACCCAAATCCCACTTGGCTCACCAAATTTTATTCTTCTAGTTGGAAGCGTTCGTCTACAGTAGCAGTTTTTATATTTAGGTCCTCTGTTCTCTCCTATATATAGATGAATTTGGAACTCTAAATCCAACATGGTTCGTAGTGGTTCTTTGAAACTTGACAAAATAAAGGAGTTCTCAGTTTTGTCTCTATGGTTTGTTTCCTCTTCAAGTAACCCTAGGCACAGACTGTGGAAAAGCACTTTCATTGAGAGGGGTTGCCAAGCTTCTAAGAATTAACGAGTTTTCGAAATCCCTGCAAATATTTTTTCACCCAACTTGATGATACTTGGTGGTAATGATCAGTACACAAATCCCACTTGGCTCACCAAATTTTATTCTTCTAGGTTGAAGCGTTCGTGTACAGTAGCAGTTTTTATATTTAGGTTTCCCTCTGCTCTCTCCTATATAGATAGATGAATTTGGAACACTAAATCCAACATAGTTTGTAGTAGCTCTTTGAAACTTGACAAAATAAAGAAGTTCTCAGTTTTGTCTCTATGGTTTGTTACCTCTTTAAGTAGCCCTAAGCACAGACTGTGTAAAAGCACTTTCATTGAGAGGGGTTGTCAAGCTTCTAAGAATTAACGAGTTTCCGAAATACCAGCAAATATTTTTTCACCCGATCTTGATGATACTTGGTGGTAATGATTAGTACACAAATCTCACTTGGCTCACGAAATTTTGTTCTTCTAGGTTGAAGCGTTCGTGTACAGTAGCAGTTTTTATATTTAGGTTTCCTTCTGTTCTCTCCTATATAGATAGATGAATTTGGAACTCGAAATGCAACATGGTTCGTAGTTGCTCTTGGAAACTTGACAATATAAAGGAGTTCTCACTTTTTTCTCTATAGTTTGTTTCCTTTTCAAGTAGCCCTAAGCACAGACTGTGGAAAAGAACTTTCATTGAGAGGGGTTGCCAAGCTTCTAAGAATTAACGAGTTTTTGAAATACGAGCAAACACTTTTTCACCCGATCTTGATAATATTTGGTGGTAATGATCAGTAAACAAATCCCACTTGGCTCACCGAATTTTGATATTCTAGGTTGAAGCGTTCGTCTACAGTAGCAGTTTTTATATTTAGGTTTCCCTCTGCTCTCTCCTATATAGATAGATGAATATGGAACTCTAAATCCAAAATGGTTTGTAGTAGCTCTTTGAAACTTGACAAAATAAAGGAGTTCTCAGTTTTGTCTCTATGGTTTGATTCCTCTTCAAGTAGCCCTAGGCACAGACTGTGGAAAAGCAATTTCATTGAGAGGGGTTGCCAAGCTTCTAAGAATTAACGAGATTCCGAAATACCAGAAAATATTTTTTCACCCAATCTTGATGATACTTGGTGGTAATGATCAGTACACAAATCCCACTTGGCTCACCAAATTTTGTTTTTGTAGGTTGAAGCGTTCGTCTACAGTAGAAGTTTTTATATTTAGGTTTCCCTCTTTTCTCTCCTATATAGATAGATGAAATTGGACCTCTAAATCCAACTGGTTCTTAGTAGCTCTTTGAGACTTGAGAAAATAAAGGAGTTCTCAGTTTTGTCTCTATGGTTTGTTACCTCTTCATGTAGCCCTAGGCACAGACTGTGGAAAAGCAATTTCATTGAGAGGGGTTGCCAAGCTTCTAAGAATTAACGAGTTTCCGAAATACCAGCAAGAATTTTTTCACCCAATCTTGATGATACTTGGTGGTAATGATCAGTACACAAATCCCACTTGATTCACCAAATTTTGTTCTTCTAGGTTGAAGCGTTCGTCTACAGTAGCAGTTTTTATATTTAGGTTTCCCTCTGTTCTCTCCTATATAGATAGATGAATTTGGAACTCTAAATCCAACATGGTTCGTAGAAGCTCTAGTAACTTGACAAAATAAAGGAGTTCTCAGTTTTGTCTCTATGGTTTGTTTCCTCTTCAAGTAGCCCTAAGCACAGACTGTGGAAAAGCACTTTCATTGAGAGGGGTTGCCAAGCTTCTAAGAATTAACGAGTTTCCGAAATACCAGCAAATATTTTTTCACCCAATCTTGATGATACTTGGTGGTAATGATCAGTACACAAATTCCACTTGGCTCACCAAATTTTGTTCTTCTAGTTTGAAGCGTTCGTCTACAGTAGCAGTTTTTATATTTAGGTTTCCCTCTGTTCTCTCCTATATAGATAGATGAATTTGAAACTCTAATTCCAACATGGTTCGTAGTAGCTCTTGGAAACCTGACAATATAAAGGAGTTCTCAGTTTTGTCTCTATGGTTTGTTTCCTCTTCAAGAAGCCCTAAGCAAAAACTGTGGAAAAGCACTTTTATTGAAAGGGGTTGCCAAGCTTACAACTTATTACGAGTTTTCGAAATACCAGCAAATATTTCTTCACCCAATCTGGATGATACGTGGTGGTAATGATCAGTACACAAATCCCACTTGGCTCACCAAATTTTGTTCTTCTAGGTTGAAGCGTTCGTCTACAGTAACAGTTTTTATATTTAGGTTTTCCTCTGTTCTCTCCTATATAGATAGATGAATTGGGAACTCTAAATCCAACATGGTTCGTAGTAGCTCTTGGAAACTTGACAATATAAAGGAGTTCTCAGTTTTGTCTCTATTGTTTCTTTCCTCTTCAAGTAGCCCTAGGAACAGAGTCTGAAAAGCACTTTCATCGAGAGGGGTTGCCAAGCTTCTAATAATTAACGAGTTTCCGATATACCAGCAAATATTTTAAACCAGTCTTGATGATACTTTGTGGTAATGATCAGTACACAAATCCCACTTGGCTCACCAAATTTTGTTCTTCTAGGTTGAAGCGTTCGTATACAGTAGCAGTTTTTATATTTAGGTTTCCCTCTGCTCTCTCCTATATAAATAGATCAATTTGTAACTCTAATTCCAACATGGTTCGTAGTAGCTCTTTGAAACTTGACAAAATAAAGGAGTTCTCAGTTTTGTATCTATGGTTTGTTTCCTCTTCAAGTAGCCCTAGGCACAGTCTGTGGAAAAGCAATTTCATTGAGAGGGGTTGCCAAGCTTCTAAGAATTAACGAGTTTCCGAAATACCAGAAAATATTTTTTTACCCAATCTTGATGATACTTGGTGGTAATGATCAGTACCCAAATCCCACTTGGCTCACCAAATTTTATTCTTCTATTTTGAAGCGTTCGTCTACAGTAGCAGTTTTTATATTTAGGTTTCCTCTGCTCTCTCCTATATATAGATGAATTTGGAACTCTAAATCCAACATGGTTCGTAGTGGCTCTTTGAAACTTGACAAAATAAAGGAGTTCTCAGTTTTGTCTCTATGGTTTGTTTCCTCTTCAAGTAACCCTAGGCACAGACTGTGGAAAAGCACTTTCATTGAGAGGGGTTGCAAAGCTTCTAAGAATTAACGAGTTTCCGAAATCCCTGCAAATATTTTTTCACCCAATTTTGATGATACTTGGTGGTAATGATCAGTACACAAATCCCACTTGGCTCACCAAATTTTGTTCTTCTAGGTTGAAGCGTTAGTCTACCGTAGCAGTTTTTATATTTAGGCATCCCTCTGCTCTCTCCTATATAGATAGATGAATTTGGAACTCTAAAACCAACATGGTTCGTAGTAGCTCTTTGAAACTTGACAAAATAAAAAAGTTCTCAGTTTTGTCTCTATGGTTTGTTTCCTCTAAAAATAGGCCTAGGCACAGACGGTGGAAAAGCAATTTCATTGAGAGGGGTTGCCAAGCTTCTAAGAATTAACGAGTTTCCGAAATACCAGAAAATATTTTTTCACCCAATCTTGATGATACTTGGTGGTAATGATCAGTACAGAAATCCCACTTGGCTCACCAAATTTTGTTCTTCTAGGTTGAAGCGTTCGTCTACAGTGGCAGTTTTTATATTTATGTTTCGCTCTGTTCTCTCCTATATAGATAGATGAAATTGGAACTCTAAATCCAACATGGTTCGTAGTAGATCTTTGAAACTTGACAAAATAAAGGAGATCTCAGTTTTGTCTCTATGGTTTGTTACCTCTTCACGTAGCCTTTGGCACAGACTGTGGAAAAGCAATTTCATTGAGAGGGGTTGCCAAGCTTCTAAGAATTAACGAGTTTCCCAAATACCAGCAAATATTTTTCACCCAATCTTGATGATACTTGGTGGTAATGATCAGTACACAAATCCCACTTGGCTCACCAAATTTTGTTCTTCTAGGTTGAAGCGTTCGTCTACAGTGGCAGTTTTTATATTCACGTTTCCCTCTGTTCTCTCCTATATAGATAGATGAAATTGGAACGCTAAATCCAACATGGTTCGAAGTAGCTCTTTGAAACTTGACAAAATAAAGGAGTTCTCAGTTTTGTCTCTATGGTTTGTTACCTCTTCACGTAGCCCAAGGCACAGACTGTGGAAAAGCAATTTCATTGAGAGGGGTTGCCAAGCTTCTAAGAATTAACGAGTTTTCGAAACACCAGCAAGTATTTTTTCACCCAATCTTGATGATACTTGGTGGTAATAATCAGTACAGAAATCCCGCTTGGCTCACCAAATTTTGTTCTTCTAGGTTGAAGCGTTCGTCTAAAGTAGCAGTTTTTATATTTAGGTTTCCTCTGCTCTCTCCTATATAGATAGATGAATTGGAACTCTCAATCCAACATGGTTCATAGTAGCTCTTTGAAACTTGACAAAATAAAGGAGTTCTCAGTTTTGTCTCTTGGTTTGTTTCCTCCTCAAGTAGCCCTAGGCACAGACTGTGGAAAAGCAATTTCATTGAGAGGGGTTGCCAAGCTTAAAAGAATTAACGAGTTTCCGAAATACAAGCAAATATTTTTTCACCCAATCTTTATGATACTTGGTGGTAATGATCAGTACACAAATCCCACTTGGCTCACCAAATTTTGTTCTTCTAGGTTGAAGCGTTCATCTACAGTAGTAGTTTTTGTATTTAGTTTTCCCTCTGTTCTCTCCTATATAGATAGATGAATTTCGAACTCTAAATCCAACATGGTTTGTAGTAGCTCTTTGAAAATTTACAAAATAAAGGAGTTCTCAGTTTTTTCTCTATGGTTTGTTTCCTTTTCAAGTAGCCCTAAGCACAGACTGTGGAAAAGCACTTTCATTGAGAGGGGTTGCCAAGCTTCTAAGAATTAACGAGTTTCCGAAATACCAGCAAATATTTTTTTCACCCAAACTTGATGATACTTGGTGGTAATGATCAGTACACAAATTCCACTTGGCTCACCAAATTTTGTTCTTCTAGGTTGAAGCGTTCGTCTACAGTAGCAGTTTTTATATTTAGGTTTTCCTCTGCTCTCTCCTATATAGTTAGATGAATTTGGAACTCTAAAACCAACATGGTTCGTAGTAGCTCTTTGAAACTTGACAAAATAAAAAAGTTCTCAGTTTTGTCTCCATGGTTTGTTTCCTCTAAAAATAGCCCTAAGCACAGACTCTGGAAAAGCAATTTCATTGAGAGGGGTTGCCAAGCTTCTAAGAATTAACGAGTTTCCGAAATACCAGCAAATATTTTTTCACCCAATTGATGATACTTGGTGGTAATGATCAGTACACAAATCACACTTGGCTCACCGAAATTTGTTCTACTAGGTTGAAGCGTTCGTCTACAGTAGCAGTTTTTAAATTATGGTTTCCCTCTGCTCTCTCCTATATAGATAGATGAATTTGGAACTCTAAATCCAACATGGTTCGTAGGGGCTCTTTGAAACTTGACAAAATAAAGGAGTTCTCATTTTTGTCTCTATGGTTTGTTTCCTCTTCAAGTAGCCCTAGGCACAGACTGTGGAAAAGCAATTTCATTGAGAGGGGGTGCCAAGCTTCTAAGAATTAACGAGTTTCCGAAATTCCAGCAAATATTTTTTCACCCAATCTTGATGATACTTGGTGGTAATGATCAGTACACAAATCCCACTTGGCTCACCAAATTTTGTTCTTCTAGGTTGAAGCGTTCGTCTACAGTAGCAGTTTTTATATTTAGGTTTCCCTCTGTTCTCTCCTATGTAGATAGATGAATTTGGAACTCTAAATCCAACATGGTTCGTAGTAGCTCTTGGAAACTTGAAAATATAAAGGAGTTCTCAGTTTTGTCTCTATGGTTTGTTTCCTCTTCATAGCCGTAGGCATAGACTGTGGAAAAGCACTTTCATCGAGAGGGGTTGCCAAGCTTCTAAGATTTAACGAGTTTCCCAAATACCAGCAAATATTTTTCACCCAATCTTGATGATACTTGGTGGTAATGATCAGTACAGAAATCCCACTTGGCTCACCAAATTTTGTTCTTCTAGGTTGAAGCGTTCGTCTACAGTAGCAGTTTTTATATTTACGTTTCCCTCTGTTCTCTCCTATATAGATAGATGAAATTGGAACTCTAAATCCAACATGGTTCTAAGTAGCTCTTTGAAACTTGACAAAATAAAGGAGTTCTCAGTTTTGTCTCTATGGTTTGTTACCTCTTCACGTAGCCCAAGGCACAGACTGTGGAAAAGCAATTTCATTGAGAGGGGTTGCCAAGCTTCTAAGAATTAACGAGTTTCCGAAATACCAGCAAGTATTTTTTCACCCAATCTTGATAATACTTGGTGCTAAAGATGAGTACACAAATCCCACTTGGCTCACCAAATTTTGTTCTTCTAGGGTGAAGCGTTCGTCTACAGTAGCAGTTTTTATATTTAGGTTTCTCTCTGTTCTCTCCTATATAGATAGATGAATTTGGAACTCTAAATCCAACATGGTTCGTAGTAGCACTTGGAAACCTGACAATATAAAGGAGTTCTCAGTTTTGTCTCTATGGTTTGTTTATTCTTCATAGCCCTAAGCACAGACTGTGGAAAACCAATTTCATCGAGAGGGGTTGCCAAGCTTCTAAGAATTAACGATTTTCCCAAACACCAGCAAATATTTTTCACCCAATCTTGATGATACTTGGTGGTAATTATCAGTACACAAATCCCACTTGGCTTACCAAATTTTGTTCTTCTAGGTTGAAGCGTTCATCTACAGTAGTAGTTTTTGTATTTAGTTTTTCCTCTGTTCTCTCCTATATAGATAGATGAATTTGGAACTCTAAATCCAACATGGTTTGTAGTAGCTCTTTGAAAATTTACAAAATAAAGGAGTTCTCAGTTTTGTCTCTATGGTTTGTTTCCTTTTCAAGTAGCCCTAAGCACAGACTGTGGAAAAGCACTTTCATTGAGAGGGGTTGCCAAGCTTCTAAGAATTAACGATTTTCAAAAATACCAGCAAATATTTTTTCACCCGATCTTGATGATACTTGGTGGTAATGATCAGTACACAAATCCCACTTGGCTCACCAAATTTTGTTGTTCTAGGTTGAAGCGTTCGTCTACAGTAGCAGTTTTTATATTTATGTTTCCCTCTGTTCTCTCCTATATAGATAGATGAATTTGGAACTCTAAATCCAACATGGTTCGTAGTAGCTCTGGAAACTTGACAAAATAAAGGAGTTCTCAGTTTTGTCTCTATGGTTTGTTTCCTTTTCAAGTAGCCCTAAGCACAGACTGTGGAAAAGCACTTTCATTGAGAGGGGTTGCCAAGCTTCTAAGAATTAACGATTTTCAGAAATACCAGCAAATATTTTTTCATCCAATCTTGATCATACTTGGTGGTAATGATCAGTACACAAATCCCACTTGGCTCACCAAATTTTGTTGTTCTAGGTTGAAGCGTTCGTCTACAGTAGCAGTTTTTATATTTAGGTTTCCCTCTGCTCTCTCCTATATAGATATATGAATTTGGAACTCTAAATCCAACATGGTTTGTAGTAGCTCTTTGAAACTTGACAAAATAAAGGAGTTCTCAGTTTTATCTCTATGGTTTGTTTCCTCTTCAAGTAGCCTTAGGCACAGACTGTGGAAAAGCACTTTCATTGAGATGGGTTGCCAATTTTCTAAGAATTAACGAGTTTCCGAAATACGAGCAAACACTTTTTCACCCAATCTTGATGATACTTGGTGGTAATGATCAGTACACAAATCCCATTTGGCTCACCAAATTTTGTTCTTATAGGTTGAAGCGTTGGTCTACAGTAGCATTTTAATATTTAGGTTTCCTGTGCTCTCTCCTATATAGATAGATGAATTTGGAACTCTAAATCCAACATGGTTCGTAGTAGCTCTTGGAAACCTGACAATATAAAGGAGTTATCAGTTTTGTCTCTGTGGTTTGTTTCCTCTTCATAGCCCTAGGCACAGACTGTGGAAAAACCATTTCATCGAGAGGCGTTGCCAAGCTTCTAAGAATTAACGATTTTCCCAAACACTAGCAAATATTTTTCACCCAATCTTGATGATACTTGGTGGGAATGATCAGTACACAAATCCCACTTGGCTTACCAAATTTTGTTCTTCTAGGTTGAAGCGTTCATCTACAGTAGTAGTTTTTATATTTAGTTTTCCCTCTTCTCTCCTATATAGATAGATGAATTTGGAACTCTAAATCCAACATGGTTTGTAGTAGCTCTTTGAAACTTGACAAAGTAAAGGAGTTCTCAGTTTTGTCTCTATGGTTTGTTTCCTCTTCAAGAAGCCCTGAGCACAGATTGTGGAAAAGCACTTTAATCGAGAGGGGTTGCCAAGCTTCTAAGAATTAACGAGTTTCCAAAATTCCAGCAAATATTTTATTCCCAATCTTGATGATACTTGGTGGTAATGATCAGTACACAAATCCCACTTGGCTCACCAAATTTTGTTCTTCTAGGTTGAAGCGTTCGTCTACAGTAGCAGTTTTTATATTTAGGTTTCCTCTGCTCTCTCCTATATAGATAGATGAATTGGAAATCTAAATCCAACATGGTTCATAGTAGTTCTTTGAAACTTGACAAAATAAAGGAGTTCTCAGTTTTGTCTCTTGGTTTGTTTCCTCTTCAAGTAGCCCTAGGCACAGACTGTGGAAAGGCAATTTCATTGAGAGGGGTTGCCAAGCTTAAAAGAATTAACGAGTTTCCGAAATACAAGCAAATATTTTTTCACCCAATCTTGATGATACTTGGTGGTAATGATCAGTACACAAATCCCACTTGGCTCACCAAATTTTGTTCTTCTAGGTTGAAGCGTTCGTCTACAGTAGCAGTTTTTATATTTAGGTTTCCCTCTGTTCTCTCCTATATAGATAGATGAATTTCGAAATGAAAATCCAACATGGTTCGTAGTAGCTCTTTGAAACTTGACAAAATAAAGGAGATCTCAGTTTGTCTCTATGGTTTTTTTCCTCTTCACGTAGCCCTAGGCACAGGACTGTGGAAAAGCACATTCATTGAGAGGGGTTGCCAAGCTTCTAAGAATTAACGAGTTTCCGAAATACCTGCAAATATTCTTTCACCCTATCTTGATGATACTTGGTGGTAATGATCAGTACACAAATCCCACTTGGCTCACCAAATTTTGTTCTTCTAGGTTGAAGCGTTCGTGTACAGTAGCAGTTTTTATATTTAGGTTTCCCTCTGCTCTCTCCTATATAGATAGATGAATTTGGAACCCTAAATCCAACATGGTTTGTAGTAGCTCTTTGAAACTTGACAAAATAAAGAAGTTCTCAGTTTTGTCTCTATGGTTTGTTTCCTCTTTAAGTAGCCCTAAGCACAGACTGTGTAAAAGCACTTTCATTGAGAGGGGTTGTCAAGCTTCTAAGAATTAACGAGTTTCCGAAATACCAGCAAATATTTTTTCACCCGATCTTGATGATACTTGGTGGTAATGATTAGTACACAAATCCCACTTGGCTCACGAAATTTTGTTCTTCTAGGTTGAAGCGTTCGTGTACATTAGCAGTTTCTATATTTTGTTTCCTTCTGTTCTCTCCTATGTAGATAGATGAATTTGGAACTCTAAATCCAACATGGTTTGTAGTAGCTCTTTGAAACTTGACAAAATAAAGGAGTTCTCAGTTTTGTCTCTATGGTTTGTTTCCTCTTCAAGTAGCCCTAAGCACAGACTGTGGAAAAGCACTTTCATCGAGAAGGGTTGCCAAGCTTCTAAGAATTAACGAGTTTCCAAAATTCCAGCAAATATTTTTTTACCCAATCTTGATGATACTTGGTGCTAATGATCAGTACACAAATCCCATTTGGCTCACCAAATTTTGTTCTTCTAGGTTGAAGCGTTCGTCTACAGTAGCAGTTTTTATATTTAGGTTTCCCTCTGCTCTCTCCTATATAGATAGATGAATTTGGAACTCTAAATCCAACATGGTTTGTAGTAGCTCTTTGAAACTTGACAAAATAAAGGAGTTCTCAGTTTTATCTCTATGGTTTGTTTCCTCTTCAAGTAGCCTTAGGCACAGACTGTGGAAAAGCACTTTCATTGAGATGGGTTGCCAAGTTTCTAAGAATTAACGAGTTTCCGAAATACGAGCAAACACTTTTTCACCCAATCTTGATGATACTTGGTGGTAATGATCAGTACACAAATCCCATTTGGCTCACCAAATTTTGTTCTTATAGGTTGAAGCGTTCGTCTACAGTAGCATTTTAATATTTAGGTTTCCTGCGCTCTCTCCTATATAGATAGATGAATTTGGAACTCTAAATCCAACATGGTTCGTAGTAGCTCTTTGAAACTTGACAAAATAAAGGAGTTCTCATTTTTGTCTCTATGGTTTGTTTCCTCTTCAAGTAGCCCTAGACACAGACTGTGGAAAAGCAATTTCATTGAGAGGGGTTGCCAAGCTTCTAAGAATTAACGAGTTTCCGAAATTCCAGCAAATATTTTTTCACCCAATCTTGATGATACTTGGTGGTAATGATCAGTACACAAATCCCACTTGTCTCACCAAATTTGGTTCTTCTAGGTTGAAACGTTCGTCTAGAGTCGCAGTTTTTATATTTAGGTTTCCCACTGTTCTCTCTTATATAGATAGAAGAATTTGGAAATCTAAATCCAACATGGTTCGTAGTAGCTCTTTGAAACTTGACAAAATAAAGGAGTTCTCAGTTTTGTCTCTGTGGTTTGTTTCCTCTTCAAGTAGCCCTAGGCACAGACGGTGGAAAAGCACTTTCATTGAGAGGGGTTGCCAAGC
>NW_027515307.1:53035-84780 GCF_048772815.1 Callospermophilus lateralis
AAAGAGCTACTACAATCCATGTTGGATTTAGAGTTCCAAATTCATCTATCTATATAGGAGAGAACAGAGAGAAACCTAAATATGAAAACTGCTACAGTACACGAACGCTTCAACCTAGAAGAACAAAATTGGGTGAGCCAATTGGGACTTGTGTACTAATCATTAACACCAAGTATCATCAAGATTGGGTGAAAAAATTTTTGCTGGTATTTCGGAAACTCTTAATTTCTTAGAAGCTTGGCAAACTCTCTCAATGAAAGTGCTTTTCCACAGTCTGTGCCTAGGGCTACTTGAAGAGGAAACAATCCATAGAGACAAAACTGAGAACTCCTTTATTTTGTCAAGTTTCAAAGAGCTACTACAAACCATGTTGGATTTAGAGTTCCAAATTCATCTATCTATATAGGAGAGAACAGAGGGAAACCTAAATATAAAAACTGCTACTGTAGACGAACGATTCAAACTAGAAGAACAAAATTAGGTGAGCCAAGTGGGATCTGTGTACTGATCATTAGCAACAAGTATCATCAAGATTGGGTGAAAAAATATTTGCTGGTATTTCGGAAACTCGTTATTTCTCAGAAGCTTGGCAACCCCTCTCAATTAAAGTGCTTTTCCACAGTCTGTGCCTAAGCCTCTTGAAGAGGAAACAAACCATAGAGACAAAACTCAGAACTCCTTCATTTTGTCAAGTTTCAAAGAGCTACTACAAACCATGTTGGATTTAGAGTTCCAAATTATTCTATCTATATATGAGAGAACAGAGTGAAACCTAAATATAAAAACTGCTACTGTAGACGAACGCTTCAACCTAGAAGAAGAAAATTTGGTGAGCCAAGTGGGATCTGTGTACTGATCATTACCACCAAGTATCATCAAGATTGGGTGAAAAAATATTTGCTGGTATTTTGGAAACTCCTTATTTCTTAAAAGCTTGACAACCCATCTCAATGAAAGTGCTTTTCCACAGTCTGTGCGTAGGGATACTTGAAGAGGAAACAAACCATAGAGACAAAACTGAGAACTCCTTTATTTTGTCAAGTTTCAAAGAGCTACTACAAACCATGTTGGATTTAGAGTTCCAAATTCATCTATCTATTAATGAGAGAACAGTGTGAAACCTAAATATAAAAACTGCTACTGTAGACGAACGCTTCAACCTAGAAGAAGAAAATTTGGTGAGCCAAGTGGGATCTGTATACTGATCATTACCACCAAGTATCATCAAGATTGGGTGAAAAAATATTTGCTGGTATTTCGGAAACTCGTTATTTCTTAAAAGCTTGACAACACCTCTCAATGAAAGTGCTTTTCCACAGTCTGTGCGTAGGGATACTTGAAGAGGAAACAAACCATAGAAAAAAAACTGAGAACTCCTTTATTTTGTCAAGTTTCAAAGAGCTACTACAAACCATGTTGGATTTAGAGTTCCAAATTCATATATCTATATAGGAGAGAAGAGAGGGAAACCTAAATATAAAAACTGCTACTGTAGGAGAACGCTTCAACCTAGCAGAACACAATTTGGTGAGCCAAGTGGGATTTGTGTACTGATCATTAGCAACAAGTATCATCAAGATTGGGTGAAAAAATATTTGCTGGTATTTCAGAAACTCGTTATTTCTTAGAAGCTTGGCAACCCCTCTCAATGAAAGTGCTTTTCCACAGTGTGTGCCTAGTGCTAATTGAAGAGGAAACAATCCATAGAGAGAAAACTGAGAACTCCTTTATTTTGTCAAGTTTCAAAGAGCTACTACAAACCACGTTGGACTTAGAGTTCCAAATTCATCTATCTATACAGGAGAGAACAGAGGGAAACCTAAATATAAAAACTGCTTCTGTAGACGAACGCTTCAACCTAGAAGTACAAAATTTGGTGAGCCAAGTGGGATCTGTGTACTGATAATTAGCAACAAGTATCATCAAGATTGGGTGAAAAAATATTTGCTGGTACTTCGGAAACTCGTTATTTCTTAGAAGCTTGGCAACCCTTCTCAATTAAACTGCTTTTCCAGAGTCTGCGCCTAGGGCTACTTGAAGAGGAAACAAACCATAGAGACAAAACTCAGAACTCCTTTATTTTGTTAAGTTTCAAAGAGCTACTACAAACCATGTTGGATTTAGAGTTCCAAATTCATCTATCTATATATGAGAGAACAGAGTGAAACCTAAATATAAAAACTGCTACTGTAGACGAACGCTTCAACCTAGAACAAAATTTGGTGAGCCAAATGGGATCTGTGTACTGATCATTACCACCAAGTATCATCAAGATTGGGTGAAAAAATATTTGCTGGTATTTTGGAAACTCGTTATTTCTTAGAAACTTGGCAACCCATCTCAATGAAAGTGCTTTTCCACAGTCTGTGCCTAGGGATACTTGACGAGGAAACAAACAATAGAGACAAAACTGAGAACTCCTTTATTTTGTCAAGTTTCAAAGAGCTACTACAATCCATGTTGGATTTAGAGTTCCAAATTCATCTATCTATATAGGAGAGAACAGAGAGAAACCTAAATATAAAAACTGCTACTGTAGACGAACGCTTCAACCTAAAAGAACAAAATTTGGTGAGCCAATTGGGATTTGTGTACTGATCATTACCACCGAGTATCATCAAGATTGGGTGAAAAAATTTTTGCTGGTATTTCGGAAACTTGTAATTTCTTAGAAGCTTGGCAAACTCTCTCAATGAAAGTTCTTTTCCACAATCTGTGCGTAGGGCTACTTGAAGAGGAAACAAACCATAGAGACAAAACTGAGAACTCCTTTATTTTTTCAAGTTTCAAAGAGCTACTACAAACCATGTTGGATTTAGAATTCCAAATTCATCTATCTATATATGAGAGAACAGAGTGAAACCTAAATATATAAACAACTACTGTAGACGAACGCTTCAAACTAGAAGAACAAAATTTGGTGAGCCAACTGGGATCTGTGTACTGATCATTCCCACCAAGTATCATCAAGATTGGGTGAAAAAATATTTGCTGGTATTTCGGAAACTCGTTATTTCTTAGAAGCTTGGCAACACCTCTCAATGAAAGTGGTTTTCCACAGTCTGTCCTAGGGCTATTTGAAGAGGAAACAAACCATAGAGACAAATCTCAGAACTCCTTTATTTTGTCAAGTTTCATAGAGCTACTACAAACCATGTTGGATTTAGAGTTCCAAATTCATCTATCTATATATGAGAGAACAGAGTGAAACCTAAATATAAAAACTGCTACTGTAGACGAACGCTTCAACCTAGAAGAACAAAATTTGGTGAGCCAAGTGGGATTGTGTACTGATCATTAGCAACAAGTATCATCAAGATTGGGTGAAAAAATATTTGCTGGTATTTCAGAAACTCGTTATTTCTTAGAAGCTTGGCAACCCCTCTCAATGAAAGTGCTTTTCCACAGTGTGTGCCTAGTGCTACTTGAAGAGGAAACAAACCATAGAGAGAAAAATGAGAACTCCTTTATTTTGTCAAGTTTCAAAGAGCTACTACAAACCATGTTGGATTTAGAGTTTCAAATTCATATATCGATATAGGAGAGAACAGAGGGAAACCTAAATATAAAAACTGCTACTGTAGGCGAAAGCTTCAACCTACAAGAACATAATTTGGTGAGCCAAGTGGGATCTGTGTACTGATCATTAGCAACATGTATCATCAAGTTTGGGTGAAAAAATATTTGCTGGTAGTTTGGAAACTCGTTATTTCTTAAAAGCTTGACAACCCCTCTCAATGAAAGTGCTTTTCCACAGTCTGTGCGTAGGGATACTTGAAGAGGAAACAAACCATAGAGACAAAACTGAGAACTCCTTTATTTTGTCAAGTTTCAAAGAGCTACTACAAACCATGTTGGATTTAGAGTTCCAAATTCATCTATCTATATATGAGAGAACAGAGGGAAATCTAAATTTAAATACGACTACTGTAGACGAACGCTTCAACCTAGAAGAACAAAATTTGGTGAGCCAATTGGGACTTGTGTACTAATCATTACCACCAAGTATCATCAAGATTGGGTGAAAAAATATTTGCTGGTATTTCGGAAACATGTAATTTCTTAGAAGCTTGGCAAACTCTCTTAATGAAAGTGCTTTTCCACAGTCTGTGCCTAGGGCTACTTGAAGAGGAAACAAACCATAGAGACAAAAGTGAGAACTCCTTTATTTTGTCAAGTTTCAAAGAGCTATTACAAACCATGTTGGATTTAGAGTTCCAAATTCATATATCTATATAGGAGAGAACAGAGGGAAACCCAAATATAAAAACTGCTACTGTAGGCGAACGCTTCAACCTAGCAGAACACAATTTGGTGAGCCAAGTGGGATTTCTGTACTGATCATTAGCAACAAGTATCATCAAGATTGGGTGAAAAAAATATTTGCTGGTATTTCAGAAACTCGTTATTTCTTAGAAGCTTGGCAACCCCTCTCAATGAAAGTGCTTTTCCACAGTGTGTGCCTAGTGCTAATTGAAGAGGAAACAATCCATAGAGACAAAACTGAGAACTCCTTTATTTTGTCAAGTTTCAAAGAGCTTCTACAAACCATGTTGGATTTAGAGTTCCAAATTCATCTATCTATACAGGAGAGAACAGAGGGAAACCTAAATATAAAAACTGCTACTGTAGACGAACGCTTCAACCTAGAAGAACATAATTTGGTGAGCCAAGTGGGATCTGTGTACTGATCATTAGCAACATGTATCATCAAGTTTGGGTGAAAAAATATTTGCTGGTATTTCGGAAACTCGTTATTTCTCAGAAGCTTGGCAACCCCTCTCAATTAAAGTGCTTTTGAACAGTCTGTGCCTAGGCCTCTTGAAGAGGAAACAAACCATAGAGACAAAACTCAGAACTCCTTTATTTTGTCAAGTTTCAAAGAGCTACTACAAACCATGTTGGATTTAGAGTTCCAAATTCATCTATCTATATATGAGAGAACAGTGTGAAACCTAAATATAAAAACTGCTACTGTAGACGAACGCTTCAACCTAGAAGAAGAAAATTTGGTGAGCCAAGTGGGATCTGTATACTGATCATTACCACCAAGTATCATCAAGATTGGGTGAAAAAATATTTGCTGGTATTTTGGAAACTCGTTATTTCTTAAAAGCTTGACAACCCCTCTCAATGAAAGTGCTTTTCCACAGTCTGTGCGTAGGGATACTTGAAGAGGAAACAAACCATAGAGACAAAACTGAGAACTCCTTTATTTTGTCAAGTTTCAAAGAGCTACTACAATCCATGTTGGATTTAGAGTTCCAAATTCATCTATCTATATAGGAGAGAACAGAGAGAAACCTAAATATAAAAACTGCTACAGTAGACGAACGCTTCAACCTAGAAGAACAAAATTTGGTGAGCCAATTGGGATTTGTGTACTGATCATTACTACCAAGTATCATCAAGATTGGGTGAAAAAATATTTGCTGGTATTTCGGAAACTTGTAATTTCTTAGAAGCTCGGCAAACTCTCTCAATGAAAGTGCTTTTCCACAGTCTGTGCCTAGGGCTACTTGAAGAGGAAACAAACTATAGAGACAAAACTGAGAACTCCTTTATTTTGTCAAGTTTCAAAGAGCTACTACAAACCATGTTGGATTTAGAGTTCCAAATTCATATATCTATATAGGAGAGAAGAGAGGGAAACCTAAATATAAAAACTGCTACTGTAGGCGAACGCTTCAACCTAGCAGAACACAATTTGGTGAGCCAAGTGGGATTTGTGTACTGATCATTAGCAACAAGTATCATCAAGATTGGGTGAAAAAATATTTGCTGGTATTTCAGAAACTCGTTATTTCTTAGAAGCTTGGCAACCCCTCTCAATGAAAGTGCTTTTTCACAGTGTGTGCCTAGTGCTAATTGAAGAGGAAACAATCCATAGAGAGAAAACTGAGAACTCCTTTATTTTGTCAAGTTTCAAAGAGCTACTACAAACCACGTTGGATTTAGAGTTCCAAATTCATCTATCTATACTGGAGAGAACAGAGGGAAACCTAAATATAAAAACTGCTACTGTAGACGAACGCTTCAACCTAGAAGAACAAAATTTGGTGAGCCAAGTGGGATCTGTGTACTGATCATTACCACCAAGTATCATCAAGATTGGGTGAAAAAATATTTGCTGGTATTTTGGAAACTCGTTATTTCTTAGAAACTTGACAACCCCTCTCAATGAAAGTGCTTTTCCACAGTCTGTGCGTAGGGATACTTGAAGAGGAAACAAACCATAGAGACAAAACTGAGAACTCCTTTATTTTGTCAAGTTTCAAAGAGCTACTACAATCCATGTTGGATTTAGAGTTCCAAATTCATCTATCTATATAGGAGAGAACAGAGAGAAACCTAAATATGAAAACTGCTACAGTACACGAACGCTTCAACCTAGAAGAACAAAATTGGGTGAGCCAATTGGGACTTGTGTACTAATCATTAACACCAAGTATCATCAAGATTGGGTGAAAAAATTTTTGCTGGTATTTCGGAAACTCTTAATTTCTTAGAAGCTTGGCAAACTCTCTCAATGAAAGTGCTTTTCCACAGTCTGTGCCTAGGGCTACTTGAAGAGGAAACAATCCATAGAGACAAAACTGAGAACTCCTTTATTTTGTCAAGTTTCAAAGAGCTACTACAAACCATGTTGGATTTAGAGTTCCAAATTCATCTATCTATATAGGAGAGAACAGAGGGAAACCTAAATATAAAAACTGCTACTGTAGACGAACGATTCAAACTAGAAGAACAAAATTAGGTGAGCCAAGTGGGATCTGTGTACTGATCATTAGCAACAAGTATCATCAAGATTGGGTGAAAAAATATTTGCTGGTATTTCGGAAACTCGTTATTTCTCAGAAGCTTGGCAACCCCTCTCAATTAAAGTGCTTTTCCACAGTCTGTGCCTAAGCCTCTTGAAGAGGAAACAAACCATAGAGACAAAACTCAGAACTCCTTCATTTTGTCAAGTTTCAAAGAGCTACTACAAACCATGTTGGATTTAGAGTTCCAAATTCATCTATCTATATATGAGAGAACAGAGTGAAACCTAAATATAAAAACTGCTACTGTAGACGAACGCTTCAACCTAGAAGAAGAAAATTTGGTGAGCCAAGTGGGATCTGTGTACTGATCATTACCACCAAGTATCATCAAGATTGGGTGAAAAAATATTTGCTGGTATTTTGGAAACTCCTTATTTCTTAAAAGCTTGACAACCCATCTCAATGAAAGTGCTTTTCCACAGTCTGTGCGTAGGGATACTTGAAGAGGAAACAAACCATAGAGACAAAACTGAGAACTCCTTTATTTTGTCAAGTTTCAAAGAGCTACTACAAACCATGTTGGATTTAGAGTTCCAAATTCATCTATCTATTAATGAGAGAACAGTGTGAAACCTAAATATAAAAACTGCTACTGTAGACGAACGCTTCAACCTAGAAGAAGAAAATTTGGTGAGCCAAGTGGGATCTGTATACTGATCATTACCACCAAGTATCATCAAGATTGGGTGAAAAAATATTTGCTGGTATTTCGGAAACTCGTTATTTCTTAAAAGCTTGACAACACCTCTCAATGAAAGTGCTTTTCCACAGTCTGTGCGTAGGGATACTTGAAGAGGAAACAAACCATAGAAAAAAAACTGAGAACTCCTTTATTTTGTCAAGTTTCAAAGAGCTACTACAAACCATGTTGGATTTAGAGTTCCAAATTCATATATCTATATAGGAGAGAAGAGAGGGAAACCTAAATATAAAAACTGCTACTGTAGGAGAACGCTTCAACCTAGCAGAACACAATTTGGTGAGCCAAGTGGGATTTGTGTACTGATCATTAGCAACAAGTATCATCAAGATTGGGTGAAAAAATATTTGCTGGTATTTCAGAAACTCGTTATTTCTTAGAAGCTTGGCAACCCCTCTCAATGAAAGTGCTTTTCCACAGTGTGTGCCTAGTGCTAATTGAAGAGGAAACAATCCATAGAGAGAAAACTGAGAACTCCTTTATTTTGTCAAGTTTCAAAGAGCTACTACAAACCACGTTGGACTTAGAGTTCCAAATTCATCTATCTATACAGGAGAGAACAGAGGGAAACCTAAATATAAAAACTGCTTCTGTAGACGAACGCTTCAACCTAGAAGTACAAAATTTGGTGAGCCAAGTGGGATCTGTGTACTGATAATTAGCAACAAGTATCATCAAGATTGGGTGAAAAAATATTTGCTGGTACTTCGGAAACTCGTTATTTCTTAGAAGCTTGGCAACCCTTCTCAATTAAACTGCTTTTCCAGAGTCTGCGCCTAGGGCTACTTGAAGAGGAAACAAACCATAGAGACAAAACTCAGAACTCCTTTATTTTGTTAAGTTTCAAAGAGCTACTACAAACCATGTTGGATTTAGAGTTCCAAATTCATCTATCTATATATGAGAGAACAGAGTGAAACCTAAATATAAAAACTGCTACTGTAGACGAACGCTTCAACCTAGAACAAAATTTGGTGAGCCAAATGGGATCTGTGTACTGATCATTACCACCAAGTATCATCAAGATTGGGTGAAAAAATATTTGCTGGTATTTTGGAAACTCGTTATTTCTTAGAAACTTGGCAACCCATCTCAATGAAAGTGCTTTTCCACAGTCTGTGCCTAGGGATACTTGAAGAGGAAACAAACAATAGAGACAAAACTGAGAACTCCTTTATTTTGTCAAGTTTCAAAGAGCTACTACAATCCATGTTGGATTTAGAGTTCCAAATTCATCTATCTATATAGGAGAGAACAGAGAGAAACCTAAATATAAAAACTGCTACTGTAGACGAACGCTTCAACCTAAAAGAACAAAATTTGGTGAGCCAATTGGGATTTGTGTACTGATCATTACCACCGAGTATCATCAAGATTGGGTGAAAAAATTTTTGCTGGTATTTCGGAAACTTGTAATTTCTTAGAAGCTTGGCAAACTCTCTCAATGAAAGTTCTTTTCCACAATCTGTGCGTAGGGCTACTTGAAGAGGAAACAAACCATAGAGACAAAACTGAGAACTCCTTTATTTTTTCAAGTTTCAAAGAGCTACTACAAACCATGTTGGATTTAGAATTCCAAATTCATCTATCTATATATGAGAGAACAGAGTGAAACCTAAATATATAAACAACTACTGTAGACGAACGCTTCAAACTAGAAGAACAAAATTTGGTGAGCCAACTGGGATCTGTGTACTGATCATTCCCACCAAGTATCATCAAGATTGGGTGAAAAAATATTTGCTGGTATTTCGGAAACTCGTTATTTCTTAGAAGCTTGGCAACACCTCTCAATGAAAGTGGTTTTCCACAGTCTGTCCTAGGGCTATTTGAAGAGGAAACAAACCATAGAGACAAATCTCAGAACTCCTTTATTTTGTCAAGTTTCATAGAGCTACTACAAACCATGTTGGATTTAGAGTTCCAAATTCATCTATCTATATATGAGAGAACAGAGTGAAACCTAAATATAAAAACTGCTACTGTAGACGAACGCTTCAACCTAGAAGAACAAAATTTGGTGAGCCAAGTGGGATTGTGTACTGATCATTAGCAACAAGTATCATCAAGATTGGGTGAAAAAATATTTGCTGGTATTTCAGAAACTCGTTATTTCTTAGAAGCTTGGCAACCCCTCTCAATGAAAGTGCTTTTCCACAGTGTGTGCCTAGTGCTACTTGAAGAGGAAACAAACCATAGAGAGAAAAATGAGAACTCCTTTATTTTGTCAAGTTTCAAAGAGCTACTACAAACCATGTTGGATTTAGAGTTTCAAATTCATATATCGATATAGGAGAGAACAGAGGGAAACCTAAATATAAAAACTGCTACTGTAGGCGAAAGCTTCAACCTACAAGAACATAATTTGGTGAGCCAAGTGGGATCTGTGTACTGATCATTAGCAACATGTATCATCAAGTTTGGGTGAAAAAATATTTGCTGGTAGTTTGGAAACTCGTTATTTCTTAAAAGCTTGACAACCCCTCTCAATGAAAGTGCTTTTCCACAGTCTGTGCGTAGGGATACTTGAAGAGGAAACAAACCATAGAGACAAAACTGAGAACTCCTTTATTTTGTCAAGTTTCAAAGAGCTACTACAATCCATGTTGGATTTAGAGTTCCAAATTCATCTATCTATATAGGAGAGAACAGAGAGAAACCTAAATATAAAAACTGCTACAGTAGACGAACGCTTCAACCTAGAAGAACAAAATTTGGTGAGCCAATTGGGATTTGGGTACTGATCATTACCACCAAGTATCATCAAGATTGGGTGAAAAAATATTTGCTGGTATTTCGGAAAATTGTAATTTCTTAGAAGATCGGCAAACTCTCTCAATGAAAGTGCTTTTCCACAGTCTGTGCCTAGGGCTACTTGAAGAGGAAACAAACCATAGAGAAAAAACTGAGAACTCCTTTATTTTGTCAAGTTTCAAAGAGCTACTACAAACCATGTTGGATTTAGAGTTTCAAATTCATATATCTATATAGGAGAGAACAGAGGGAAACCTAAATATAAAAACTGCTACTGTAGGCGAAAGCTTCAACCTAGCAGAACACAATTTGGTGAGCCAAGTGGGATTTGTGTAGTGATCATTAGCAACAAGTATCATCAAGATTGGGTGAAAAAAATATTTGCTGGTATTTCAGAAACTCGTTATTTCTTAGAAGCTTGGCAACCCCTCTCAATGAAAGTGCTTTTCCACAGTGTGTGCCTAGTGCTAATTGAAGAGGAAACAATCCATAGAGAGAAAACTGAGAACTCCTTTATTTTGTCAAGTTTCAAAGAGCTACTACAAACAATGTTGGATTTAGAGTTCCAAATTCATCTATCTATACAGGAGAGAACAGAGGGAAACCTAAATATAAAAACTGCTACTGTACACGAACGCTTCAACCTAGAAGAACAAAATTTGGTGAGCCAAGTGGGATCTGTGTACTGATCATTAGCAACAAGTATCATCAAGATTGGGTGAAAAAATATTTGCTGGTACTTCGGAAACTCGTTATTTCTTAGAAGCTTGGCAACCCCTCTCAATGAAAGTGCTTTTCCAGAGTCTGCGCCTAGGGCTACTTGAAGAGGAAACAAACCATATAGACAAAACTGAGAACTCCTTTATTTTGTCAAGTTTCAAAGAGCTACTACAAACAATGTTGGATTTAGAGTTCCAAATTCATCTATCTATACAGGAGAGAACAGAGGGAAACCTAAATATAAAAACTGCTACTGTAGACGAACGCTTCAACCTAGAAGAACAAAATTTGGTGAGCCAATTGGGAATTGGGTACTGATCATTACCACAAAGTATCATCAAGATTGGGTGAAAAAATATTTGCTGGTATTTCGGAAACTTGTAATTTCTTAGAAGATCGGCAAACTCTCTCACTGAAAGTGCTTTTCCACAGTCTGTGCCTAGGGCTACTTGAAGAGGAAACAAACCATACAGAAAAAACTGAGAACTCCTTTATTTTGTCAAGTTTCAAAGAGCTACTACAAAACCATGTTGGATTTAGAGTTTCAAATTCATATATCTATATAGGAGAGAACAGAGGGAAACCTAAATATAAAAACTGCTACTGTAGGCGGAAGCTTCAACCTAGCAGAACACAATTTGGTGAGCCAAGTGGGATTTGTGTACTGATCATTAGCAACAAGTATCATCAAGATTGGGTGAAAAAATATTTGCTGGTATTTCAGAAACGTTATTTCTTAGAAGCTTGGCAACCCCTCTCAATGAAAATGCTTTTCCACAGTGTGTGCCTAGTGCTAATTGAAGAGGAAACAATCCATAGAGATAAAACTGAGAACTCCTTTATTTTGTCAAGTTTCAAAGAGCTACTACAAACAATGTTGGATTTAGAGTTCCAAATTCATCTATCTATACAGGAGAGAACAGAGGGAAACCTAAATATAAAAACTGCTACTGTAGACGAACGCTTCAACCTAGAAGAACAAAATTTGGTGAGCCAAGTGGGATCTGTGTACTGATCATTACAACCAAGTATCATCAAGATTGGGTGAAAAAATATTTGCTGGTATTTCAGAAACTCGTTATTTCTTAGAAGCTTGGCAACACCTCTCAATGAAAGTGGTTTTCCACAGTCTGTGCCTAGGGCTATTTGAAGAGGAAACAAACCATAGAGACAAATCTCAGAACTTCTTTATTTTGTCAAGTTTCATAGAGCTACTACAAACCATGTTGGATTTAGAGTTCCAAATTCATCTATCTATATATGAGAGAACAGAGTGAAAAATAAATATAAAAACTGCTACTGTAGACGAACGCTTCAACCTAGAAGAACAAAATTTGGTGAGAAAGTGGGATTTGTGTACTGATCATTAGCAATAAGTATCATCAAGATTGGGTGAACAAATATTTGCTGGTATTTCAGAAACTCGTTATTTCTTAGAAGCTTGGCAACCAATCTCAATGAAAGTGCTTTTCCACAGTGTGTGCCTAGTGCTACTTGAAGAGGAAACAAACCATAGAGACAAAACTGAGAACTCCTTTATTTTGTCAAGTTTCAAAGAGCTACTACAAACCATGTTGGATTTAGAGTTCCAAATTCATCTATCTATACAGGAGAGAACAGAGGGAAACCTAAATATAAAAACTGCTACTGTTGACGAACGCTTCAACCTAGAAGAACAAAATTTGGTGAGCCAAGTGGGATCTGTGTACTGATCATTAGCAACAAGTATCATCGAGATTGGGTGAAAAAATATTTGCTGGTACTTCGAAAACTCGTTATTTCTTAGAAGCTTGGCAACCCTTCTCAATTAAAGTTCTTTTCCACAGTCTGTGCCTAGGCCTTTTGAAGAGGAAACAAACCATAGAGACAAAACTCAGAACTCCTTTATTTTGTCAAGTTTCAAAGAGCTACTACAAACCATGTTGGATTTAGAGTTCCAAATTCATCTATCTATATATGAGAGAACAGAGTGAAACCTAAATATAAAAACTGCTACTGTAGACGAACGCTTCAACCTAGAAGAACAAAATTTGGTGAGCCAAGTGGGATTTGTGTACTGATAATTAGCAATAAGTATCATCAAGATTGGGTGAAAAAATATTTGCTGGTATTTTGGAAACTCGTTATCTTAGAAAACTTGGCAACCCATCTCAATGAAAGTGCTTTTTCCACAGTCTGTGCATAGGGATACTTGAAGAGGAAACAAACAATAGAGACAAAACTGAGAACTCCTTTATTTTGTCAAGTTTCAAAGAGCTACTACAATCCATGTTGGATTTAGAGTTCCAAATTCATCTATCTATATAGGAGAGAACAGAGAGAAACCTAAATATAAAAACTGCTACTGTAGCCGAACGCTTCAACCTAAAAGAACAAAATTTGGTGAGCCAATTGGGATTTGTGTACTGATCATTACCACCGAGTATCATCAAGATTGGGTGAAAAAATTTTTGCTGGTATTTCGGAAACTTGTAATTTCTTAGAAGCTTGGCAAACTCTCTCAATGAAAGTGCTTTTCCACAGTCTGTGCGTAGGGCTACTTGAAGAGGAAACAAACCATAGAGACAAAACTGAGAACTCGTTTATTTTGTCAAGTTTCAAAGAGCTACTACAAACCATGTTGGATTTAGAGTTCCAAATTCATATGTCTATATAGGAGAGAACAGAGGGAAACCTAAATATAAAAACTGCTACTGTAGGCGAACGCTTCAACCTAGCAGAACACAATTTGGTGAGCCAAGTGGGATTTGTGTACTGATCATTAGCACCAAGTATCATCAAGATTGGGTGAAAAAATATTTGCTGGTATTTCAGAAACTCGTTATTTCTTAGAAGCTTGGCAACCCCTCTCAATGAAAATGATTTTCCACAGTGTGTGCCTAGTGCTAATTGAAGAGGAAACAATCCATAGAGACAAAACTGAGAACTCCTTTATTTTGTCAAGTTTCAAAGAGCTACTACAAACCATGTTGGATTTAGAGTTCCAAATTCATCTATCTATACAGGAGAGAACAGAGGGAAACCTAAATATATAACAAAATTCGGTGAGCCAAGTGAGATCTGTGTACTGATCATTAGCAACAAGTATCATCAAGATTGGTGAAAAATATTTGCTGGTACTTCGGAAACTCGTTATTTCTTAGAAGCTTGGGAACCCCTCTCAATGAAAGTGCTTTCCCAGAGTCTGCGCCTAGGGCTACTTGAAGAGGAAAGAAACCATAGAGACAAAACTGAGAACTCCTTTATTTTTTCAAGTTTCAAAGAGCTACTACAAACCATGTTGGATTTAGAGTTCCAAATTCATCTATCTATATATGAGAGAACAGAGTGAAACCTAAATATAAAAACAACTACTGTAGACGAACGCTTCAAACTAGAAGAACAAAATTTGGTGAGCCAACTGGGATCTGTGTACTGATCATTCCCACCAAGTATCATCAAGATTGGGTGAAAAAATATTTGCTGGTATTTCGGAAACTCGTTATTTCTTAGAAGCTTGGCAACACCTCTCAATGAAAGTGGTTTTCCACAGTCTGTGCCTAGGGCTACTTGAAGAGGAAACAAACCATAGAGACAAAACTGAGATCTCCTTTATTTTGTCAAGTTTCAAAGAGCTACTACAATCCATGTTGGATTTAGAGTTCCACATTCATCTAACTATATAGGAGAGAACAGAGAGAAACCTAAATATAAAACCTGCTACTGTAGATGAACGCTTCAACCTAGAAGATTAAAATTTTGTGAGCCAAGTGGGATTTGTGTACTGATCATTAGCAACAAGTATCATCAAGATTGGGTGAAAAAATATTTGCTGGTATTTCGGAAACTCGTTATTTCTTAGAAGCTTGGCAACCCCTCTCAATGAAAGTGCTTTTCCACAGTCTGTGACAAGGGCTACTTGAAGAGGAAACAAACCATAGAGACAAAACTCAGAACTCCTTTATTTTGTCAAGTCTCAAAGAGCTACTACAAATCATGTTGGATTTAGAGTTCCAAATTCATCTATCTATATGTGAGAGAACAGAGGGAAACCTAAATATAAAAACTGCTACTGTAGACGAACGCTTCAACCTAGAAGAATAATATTTGGTGACCAAGTGGGATCTGTGTACTGATCATTACCACCAATTATCATCAAGATTGGGTGAAAAAATATTTGCTGGTAATTCGGAAACTCGTTATTTCTTAGAAGCTTGGCAACCCCTCTCAATGAAAGTGCTTTTCCACAGTGTGTGCCTAGGGCTAATAGAAGAGGAAACAATCCATAGAGACAAAACTGAGAACGCCTTTATTTTGTCAAGTTTCAAAGAGCTACTAAATACCATGTTGGATTTACAGTTCCAAATTCATCTATCTATACAGGAGAGAACAGAGGGAAACCTAAATATAAAAACTGCTACTCTAGCGAACGCTTCAACCTGGAAAAACAAAATTTGGTGAGCCAAGTGGGATTTGTGTACTGATCATTACCACAAAGTATCATCAAGACTGGGTGAAAAAATATTTGCTGGTATTTTGGAAACTCGTTTTTTCTTAGAAGCTTGGCAACCCATCTAAATGAAAGTGCTTCCACAGTCTGTGCCTAGGGCTACTTGAAGACGAAACAAACCATAGAGACAAAACTGAGAACTACTTTATTTTGTCAAGTTTCAAAGAGCTACTACAATCCATGTTGAATTTAGAGTTCCACATTCATCTAACTATATATTAGAGAACAGAGAGAAACCTAAATATAAAAACTGCTACTGTAGACGAACGCTTCAACCTAGAAGAACAAAATTTGTTGAGCCAAGTGGGATCTGTGTACTGATCATTAGCAACAAGTATCATCGAGATTGGGTGAAAAAATATTTGCTGGTACTTCGAAAACTCGTTATTTCTTAGAAGCTTGGCAACCCTTCTCAATTAAAGTTCTTTTCCACAGTCTGTGCCTAGGCCTTTTGAAGAGGAAACAAACCATAGAGACAAAACTCAGAACTCCTTTATTTTGTCAAGTTTCAAAGAGCTACTACAAACCATGTTGGATTTAGAGTTCCAAATTCATCTATCTATATATGAGCGAACAGAGTGAAACCTAAATATAAAAACTGCTACTGTAGACGAACGCTTCAACCTAGAAGAACAAAATTTGGTGAGCCAAGTGGGATTTGTGTACTGATAATTAGCAATAAGTATCATCAAGATTGGGTGAAAAAATATTTGCTGGTATTTTGGAAACTCGTTATTTCTTAGAAACTTGGCAACCCATCTCAATGAAAGTGCTTTTCCACAGTCTGTGCATAGGGATACTTGAAGAGGAAACAAACAATAGAGACAAAACTGAGAACTCCTTTATTTTGTCAAGTTTCAAAGAGCTACTACAATCCATGTTGGATTTAGAGTTCCAAATTCATCTATCTATATAGGAGAGAACAGAGAGAAACCTAAATATAAAAACTGCTACTGTAGCCGAACGCTTCAACCTAAAAGAACAAAATTTGGTGAGCCAATTGGGATTTGTGTACTGATCATTACAACCGAGTATCATCAAGATTGGGTGAAAAAATTTTTGCTGGTATTTCGGAAACTTGTAATTTCTTAGAAGCTTGGCAAACTCTCTCAATGAAAGTGCTTTTCCACAGTCTGTGCGTAGGGCTACTTGAAGAGGAAACAAACCATAGAGACAAAACTGAGAACTCGTTTATTTTGTCAAGTTTCAAAGAGCTACTACAAACCATGTTGGATTTAGAGTTCCAAATTCATATGTCTATATAGGAGAGAACAGAGGGAAACCTAAATATAAAAACTGCTACTGTAGGCGAACGCTTCAACCTAGCAGAACACAATTTGGTGAGCCAAGTGGGATTTGTGTACTGATCATTAGCACCAAGTATCATCAAGATTGGGTGAAAAAATATTTGCTGGTATTTCAGAAACTCGTTATTTCTTAGAAGCTTGGCAACCCCTCTCAATGAAAATGATTTTCCACAGTGTGTGCCTAGTGCTAATTGAAGAGGAAACAATCCATAGAGACAAAACTGAGAACTCCTTTATTTTGTCAAGTTTCAAAGAGCTACTACACACCATGTTGGATTTAGAGTTCCAAATTCATCTATCTATACAGGAGAGAACAGAGGGAAACCTAAATATATAACAAAATTCGGTGAGCCAAGTGAGATCTGTGTACTGATCATTAGCAACAAGTATCATCAAGATTGGTGAAAAATATTTGCTGGTACTTCGGAAACTCGTTATTTCTTAGAAGCTTGGGAACCCCTCTCAATGAAAGTGCTTTTCCAGAGTCTGCGCCTAGGGCTACTTGAAGAGGAAAGAAACCATAGAGACAAAACTGAGAACTCCTTTATTTTGTCAAGTTTCAAAGAGCTACTACAATCCATGTTGGATTTAGAGTTCCACATTCATCTAACTATATAGGAGAGAACAGAGAGAAACCTAAATATAAAACCTGCTACTGTAGATGAACGCTTCAACCTAGAAGATTAAAATTTTGTGAGCCAAGTGGGATTTGTGTACTGATCATTAGCAACAAGTATCATCAAGATTGGGTGAAAAAATATTTGCTGGTATTTCGGAAACTCGTTATTTCTTAGAAGCTTGGCAACCCCTCTCAATGAAAGTGCTTTTCCACAGTCTGTGACAAGGGCTACTTGAAGAGGAAACAAACCATAGAGACAAAACTCAGAACTCCTTTATTTTGTCAAGTTTCAAAGAGCTACTACAAATCATGTTGGATTTAGAGTTCCAAATTTATCTATCTATATGTGAGAGAACAGAGGGAAACCTAAATATAAAAACTGCTACTGTAGACGAACGCTTCAACCTAGAAGAATAATATTTGGTGACCAAGTGGGATCTGTGTGCTGATCATTACCACCAATTATCATCAAGATTGGGTGAAAAAATATTTGCTGGTAATTCGGAAACTCGTTATTTCTTAGAAGCTTGGCAACCCCTCTCAATGAAAGTGCTTTTCCACAGTGTGTGCCTAGGGCTAATAGAAGAGGAAACAATCCATAGAGACAAAACTGAGAACGCCTTTATTTTGTCAAGTTTCAAAGAGCTACTAAATACCATGTTGGATTTACAGTTCCAAATTCATCTATCTATACAGGAGAGAACAGAGGGAAACCTAAATATAAAAACTGCTACTCTAGCGAACGCTTCAACCTGGAAAAACAAAATTTGGTGAGCCAAGTGGGATTTGTGTACTGATCATTACCACAAAGTATCATCAAGACTGGGTGAAAAAATATTTGCTGGTATTTTGGAAACTCGTTTTTTCTTAGAAGCTTGGCAACCCATCTCAATGAAAGTGCTTCCACAGTCTGTGCCTAGGGCTACTTGAAGACGAAACAAACCATAGAGACAAAACTGAGAACTACTTTATTTTGTCAAGTTTCAAAGAGCTACTACAATCCATGTTGAATTTAGAGTTCCACATTCATCTAACTATATATTAGAGAACAGAGAGAAACCTAAATATAAAAACTGCTACTGTAGACGAACGCTTCAACCTAGAAGAACAAAATTTGTTGAGCCAAGTGGGATTTGCGTACTGATCATTAGCAACAAGTATCATCAAGATTGGGTGAAAAAATATTTGCTGCTATTTCGGAAACTCGTTATTTCTTAGAAGCTTGGCAACCCTTCTCAATGAAAGTGCTTTTCCACAGTCTGTGCCTAGGGCTACTTAAAGAGGAAAAAACCATAGAGACAAAACTGAGAACTCTTTTATTTTGTCAAGTTTCAAAGAGCTACTACAATCCATGTTGGATTTAGAGTTCCACATTCATCTATCTATATATAAGAGATCAGAGTGAAACCTAAATATAAAAACTGCTATTGTAGACGAACGCTTCAACCTAGAAGAACAAAATTTGGTGAGCCAAGTGGGATTTGTGTACTCATCATTACCACCAAGTATCATCAAGATTGGGTGAAAAAATACTTGCTGGTATTTCGGAAACTCGTCATTTCTTAGAAGCTTGGAAACTCCTCCCAATGAAAGTGCTTTTCCACAGTCTGTGCCTAGAGCTACTTGAAGAGGAAACAAACCATAGAGACAAAACTGAGAACTCCTTTATTTTGTCAAGTTTCAAAGAGCTACTACAATCCATGTTGGATTTAGAGTTCCAAATTCATCTATCTATATAGGAGAGAACAGAGAGAAACCTAAATATAAAAACTGCTTCTGTAGACGAACGCTTCAACCTAGAAGAACAAAATTTGGTGAGCCAAGTGGGATCTGTGTACTGATCATTACCACCAAGTATCATCAAGATTGGGTGAAAAAATATTTGCTGGTATTTCGGAAACTTGTAATTTCTTAGAAGCTTGGCAAACTCTCTCAATGAAAGTACTTTTCCACAGTCTGTGCCTAGGGCTACTTGAAGAGGAAACAAACCATAGAGACAAAACTGGGAACTCCTTTATTTTGTCAAGTTTCAAAGAGCTACAAGAAACCATGTTGGATTTTGAGTTCCAAATGCATATATCTATATAGGAGAGAACAGAGGGAAACCTAAATATAAAAACTGCTACTGTAGGCGAACGCTTCAACCTAGAAGAACACAATTTGGTGAGCCAAGTGGGATTTGTGTACTGATCATTACCAACAAGTATCATCAAGATTAGGTGAAAAAATATTTACTGGTATTTTGGAAACTCGTTATTTCTTAGAAGCTTGGCAACCCCTCTCAATGAAAGTGCTTTTCCACAGTGTGTGCCTATTGCTAATTGAAGAGGAAACAATCCATAGAGACAAAACTGAGAACTCCTTTATTTTGTCAAGTTTCAAAGAGCTACAACAATCCATGTTGGATTTAAAGTTCCAAATTAATCTATCTATATAGGGGAGAAGAGAGAGAAACCTAAATATAAAAAACTGCTACTGTAGACGAACGCTTCAACCTAGAAGAACAAAATTTGGTGAGCCAAGTGGGATTTGTGTACTGATCATTACCACCAAGTATCATCAAGATTGGGTTAAAAAATATTTGCTGGTATTTTGGAAACACGTTATTTCATAGCAGCTTTGCAACCCATCTAAATGAAAGTGCTTACACAGTCTGTGCGTAGGGCAACTTGAAGAGGAAACAAACCATAGAGACAAAACTGAGAACTCCTTTATTTTGTCAAGTTTCAAAGAGCTACTACAAACCATGTTGGATTTAGAGTTCCAAATTCATGTATCTATATAGGAGAGAACAGAGGGAAACCTAAATATAAAAATTGCTACTGTAGACGAAAGCTTCAAACTAGAAGAACAAAATTTGGTGAGCCAAGTGGGATTTGTGTACTGATCATTAGCAACAAGTATCTACAAGATTGGGTGAAAAAATATTTGATGGTATATCGGAAACTAGTTATTTCTTAGAAGCTTGGCAACCCCTCTCAATGAAAGTGATTTTCCACAGTCTGTGCCTAGGCCTAAGAGAAGAGGAAAGAATCCATAGAGACAAATCTGAGAACGCTTTTATTTTTCAAGTTTCAAAGAGCTAGTACAAACCATGTTGGATTTAGAGTTCCAAATTCATCTATCTATACAGGAGAGAACAGAGGGAAATCTAAATATATAAACTGCTACTGTAGACGAACGCTTCAACCTAGAAGAACAAAATTTGGTGAGCCAAGTGGGATTGGTGTACTGATCATTACCACAAAGTATCATCAAGACTGGGTTTAAAAATATTTGCTGGTATTTTGGAAAGTCGTTATTTCTTAGAAGCTTGGCAACCCATCTCAATGAAATTGCTTCCACAGTCTGTGCCTTGGGCTACTTGAAGACGAAACAAACCATAGGGACCAAACTGAGAACTCCTTTATTTTGTCAAGTTTCAAAGAGCTACTACAATCCATGTTGGAATTAGAGTTCCAAATTCTTCTATCTATATAGGAGAGAACAGAGAGAAACCTAAATATAAAAACTGCTACTGTATACGAACGCTTCAACCTAGAAGAACAAAATTTGGTGAGCCAAGTGGGATTTGTGTACTGATCATTAGCAACAAGTATCATCGAGATTGGGTGAAAAAATATTTGCTGGTATTTCGGAAACTCGTTATTTCTTAAAAGCTTATCAACCCCTCTCAATGAGAGTGCTTTTCCACAGTCTGTGCCTAGGGATTATTGAAGAGGAAACAAACCATATAAACAAATCTGAGAACTCCTTTATTTTGTGATGTTTCGAAGAGCTACTACAATCCATGTTGGATTTAGAGTTCCAAATTCATCTATCTATATAGGAGAGAACAGAGAGAAACGTAAATATAAAAACTGCTACTGTAGACGAACGCTTCAACCTAGAAGAACAAAATTTGGTGAGCAAAGTGGGATTTGTGTACTGATCATTAGCAACAAGTATCATCAAGATTGGGTGAAAAAATATTTGCTGGTATTTCGGAAACTCGTTATTTCTTAGAAGCGTGGCAACCCATCTCAATGAAAGTGGTTTTCCACAGTCTGTGCCTAGGGCTACTTGAGGAGGAAACAAACCATTGAGACAAAACTGAGAACTCCTTTATTTTGTCAAGTTTCAAAGAGCTACTACAAACCATGTTGGATTTAGAGTTCCAAATTCATCTATCTATAAAGGAGAGAACAGAGGGAAACCTAAATATAAAAACTGCTACTGTAGACGAACGCTTCAACGTAGAAGAACAAAATTTGGTGAGCCAAGTGGGACTTGTGTACTGATCATTACCACCAAGTATCATCGAGATTGGGTGAAAAAATATTTGCTGGTATTTCGGAAACTCGTTATTTCTTAGAAGCGTGGCAACCCCTCTCAATGAAAGTGGTTTTCCACAGTCTGTGCCTAGGGCTACTTGAAGAGGAAACAAACCACAGAGATAAAACTCAGAATTCCTTTATTTTGTGAAGTTTCAAAGAGCTACTACAAAACATGTTGGATTTAGAGTTCCAAATTCATCCATCTATATAGGAGAGAACAGAGGGAAACCTAAATATAAAAACTGCTACTGTAGACGAAAGCTTCAAACTAGAAAAACAAAATTTGGTGAGCCAAGTGGGATTTGTGTACTGATCATTAGCAACAAGTATCATCAAGATTGGGTGAAAAAATATTTGCTGGTATTTCGGAAACTCGTTATTTCTTAGAAGCTTGCCAACCCCTCTCAATGAAAATGATTTTCCACAGTCTGTGACTAGGGCTAAGAGAAGAGGAAACAATCCATAGAAACAAAACTGAGAACGCTTTTATTTTTCAAGTTTCAAAGAGCTAGTACAAACCATGTTGGATTTAGAGTTCCAAATTCATCTATCCATACAGGAGAGAACAGAGGAAAATCTAAATATAAAAACTGCTACTGTAGACGAACGCTTCAACCCAGAAGAACAAAATTTGGTGAGCCAAGTGGGATTGGTGTACTGATCATTACCACAAAGTATCATCAAGACTGGGTGAAAAAAATATTTGCTGGTATTTTGGAAACTCGATATTTCTTAGAAGCTTGGCAACCCATCTCAATGAAAGTGCTTCCACAGTATGTGCCTTGGGCTACTTGAAGACGAAACAAACCATAGGGACCAAACTGAGAACTCCTTTATTTTGTCAAGTTTCGAAGAGCTACTACAAACCATGTTGGATTTAGAGTTCCAAATTCATCTATCTATATAGGAGAGAACAGAGAGAAACCTAAATATAAAAACTGCTACTGTAGACGAACGCTTCAACCTAGAAGAACAAAATTTGGTGAGCCAAGTGGGAATTGTGTACTGATCATTAGCAACAAGTATCATCAAGATTGGGTGAAAAAATATTTGCTGGTATTTCGGAAACTCGTTATTTCTTAGAAGCGTGGCAACCCCTCTCAATGAAAGTGGTTTTCCACAGTCTGTGCCTAGGGCTACTTGAAGAGGAAACAAACCACAGAGACAAAACTCAGAACTCCTTTATTTTGTGAAGTTTCAAAGAGCTACTACAAACCATGTTGGATTTAAAGTTCCAAATTCATCTATCTATATAGGAGAGAACAGAGGGAAACCTAAATATAAAAACTGCTACTGTAGACGAGAGCTTCAAACTAGAAGAACAAAATTTGGTGAGCCAAGTGGGATTTGTGTACTGATCATTAGCAACAAGTATCATCAAGATTGGGTGAAAAAATATTTGCTGGTATGTCGGAAACTTGTAATTTCTTAGAAGCTTGGCAACCCCTCTCAATGAAATTGCTTTTCCACAGTCTGTGCCTAGGGCTATGTGAAGAGGAAACAAACCACAGAGACAAAACTCAGAACTCCTTTATTTTGTGAAGATTCAAAGAGCTACTACAAACCATGTTGGATTTAAAGTTCCAAATTCATCTATCTATATAGGAGAGAACAGAGGGAAACCTAAATATAAAAACTGCTACTGTAGACGAAAGCTTCAAACTAGAAGAACAAAATTTGGTGAGCCAAGTGGGATTTGTGTACTGATCATTACCACCAAGTATCATCAAGATTGGGTGAAAAAATATTTGCTGGTATTTCGGAAACTTGTAATTTCTTAGAAGCTTCGCAACCACTCTCAATGAAAGTGCTTTTCCACATCTGCGCCTAGGGCTACTTGAGGAGGAAACAAACCATTGAGACAAAACTGAGAACTCCTTTATTTTGTCAAGTTACAAAGAGCTACTACAAACCATGTTGGATTTAGAGTTCCAAATTCATCTATCTATAAAGGAGAGAACAGAGGGAAACCTATATATAAAAACTGCTACTGTAGACGAACGCTTCAACGTAGAAGAACAAAATTTGGTGAGCCAAGTGGGATTTGTGTACTGATCATTACCACCAAGTATCATCGAGATTGGGTGAAAAAATATTTGCTGGTATTTCGGAAACTCGTTATTTCTTAGAAGTTGGCAACCCCTCTCAATGAAAGTGCTTTTCCACAGTCTGTGCCTAGGGCTACTTGAGGAGGAAACAAACAATTGAGGCAAAACTGAGAACTCCTTTATTTTGTCAAGTTTCAAAGAGCTACTACAAACCATGTTGGATTTAGAGTTCCAAATTCATATATCTATATAGGAGAGAACAGAGGGAAACCTAAATATAAAAACTGCTACTGTAGACGAACGCTTCAATGTAGAAGAACAAAATTTGGTGAGCCAAGTCCGATTTGTGTACTGATCATTACCACCAAGTATCATCAAGATTGGGTGAAAAAATATTTGCTGGTATTTCGGAAACTTGTAATTTCTTAGAAGCTTGGATACCCCTCTCAATGAAAGTGCTTTTCCACAGTCTGTGCCTAGGGCTACTTGAGGAGGAAACAAACCATTGAGACAAAACTGAGAACTCCTTTATTTTGTCAAGTTTCTAAGAGCTACTACAAACCATGTGGGATTTAGAGTTCCAAATTCATCTATCTATAAAGGAGAGAACAGAGGGAAACCTAAATATAAAAACTGCTACTGTAGACGAACGCTTCAACGTAGAAGAACAAAATTTGGTGAGCCAAGTGGGACTTGTGTACTGATCATTACCACCAAGTATCATCGAGATTGGGTGAAAAAATATTTGCTGGTATTTCGGAAACTCGTTATTTCTTAGAAGCGTGGCAACCCCTCTCAATGAAAGTGGTTTTCCACAGTCTGTGCCTAGGGCTACTTGAAGAGGAAACAAACCACAGAGATAAAACTCAGAATTCCTTTATTTTGTGAAGTTTCAAAGAGCTACTACAAAACATGTTGGATTTAGAGTTCCAAATTCATCCATCTATATAGGAGAGAACAGAGGGAAACCTAAATATAAAAACTGCTACTGTAGACGAAAGCTTCAAACTAGAAAAACAAAATTTGGTGAGCCAAGTGGGATTTGTGTACTGATCATTAGCAACAAGTATCATCAAGATTGGGTGAAAAAATATTTGCTGGTATTTCGGAAACTCGTTATTTCTTAGAAGCTTGCCAACCCCTCTCAATGAAAATGATTTTCCACAGTCTGTGACTAGGGCTAAGAGAAGAGGAAACAATCCATAGAAACAAAACTGAGAACGCTTTTATTTTTCAAGTTTCAAAGAGCTAGTACAAACCATGTTGGATTTAGAGTTCCAAATTCATCTATCCATACAGGAGAGAACGGAGGAAAATCTAAATATAAAAACTGCTACTGTAGACGAACGCTTCAACCCAGAAGAACAAAATTTGGTGAGCCAAGTTGGATTGGTGTACTGATCATTACCACAAAGTATCATCAAGACTGGGTGAAAAAAATATTTGCTGGTATTTTGGAAACTCGATATTTCTTAGAAGCTTGGCAACCCATCTCAATGAAAGTGCTTCCACAGTATGTGCCTTGGGCTACTTGAAGACGAAACAAACCATAGGGACCAAACTGAGAACTCCTTTATTTTGTCAAGTTTCGAAGAGCTACTACAAACCATGTTGGATTTAGAGTTCCAAATTCATCTATCTATATAGGAGAGAACAGAGAGAAACCTAAATATAAAAACTGCTACTGTAGACGAACGCTTCAACCTAGAAGAACAAAATTTGGTGAGCCAAGTGGGAATTGTGTACTGATCATTAGCAACAAGTATCATCAAGATTGGGTGAAAAAATATTTGCTGGTATTTCGGGAACTCGTTATTTCTTAGAAGCGTGGCAACCCCTCTCAATGAAAGTGGTTTTCCACAGTCTGTGCCTAGGGCTACTTGAAGAGGAAACAAACCACAGAGACAAAACTCAGAACTCCTTTATTTTGTGAAGTTTCAAAGAGCTACTACAAACCATGTTGGATTTAAAGTTCCAAATTCATCTATCTATATAGGAGAGAACAGAGGGAAACCTAAATATAAAAACTGCTACTGTAGACGAGAGCTTCAAACTAGAAGAACAAAATTTGGTGAGCCAAGTGGGATTTGTGTACTGATCATTAGCAACAAGTATCATCAAGATTGGGTGAAAAAATATTTGCTGGTATGTCGGAAACTTGTAATTTCTTAGAAGCTTGGCAACCCCTCTCAATGAAATTGCTTTTCCACAGTCTGTGCCTAGGGCTATGTGAAGAGGAAACAAACCACAGAGACAAAACTCAGAACTCCTTTATTTTGTGAAGATTCAAAGAGCTACTACAAACCATGTTGGATTTAAAGTTCCAAATTCATCTATCTATATAGGAGAGAACAGAGGGAAACCTAAATATAAAAACTGCTACTGTAGACGAAAGCTTCAAACTAGAAGAACAAAATTTGGTGAGCCAAGTGGGATTTGTGTACTGATCATTACCACCAAGTATCATCAAGATTGGGTGAAAAAATATTTGCTGGTATTTCGGAAACTTGTAATTTCTTAGAAGCTTCGCAACCACTCTCAATGAAAGTGCTTTTCCACATCTGCGCCTAGGGCTACTTGAGGAGGAAACAAACCATTGAGACAAAACTGAGAACTCCTTTATTTTGTCAAGTTACAAAGAGCTACTACAAACCATGTTGGATTTAGAGTTCCAAATTCATCTATCTATAAAGGAGAGAACAGAGGGAAACCTATATATAAAAACTGCTACTGTAGACGAACGCTTCAACGTAGAAGAACAAAATTTGGTGAGCCAAGTGGGATTTGTGTACTGATCATTACCACCAAGTATCATCGAGATTGGGTGAAAAAATATTTGCTGGTATTTCGGAAACTCGTTATTTCTTAGAAGTTGGCAACCCCTCTCAATGAAAGTGCTTTTCCACAGTCTGTGCCTAGGGCTACTTGAGGAGGAAACAAACAATTGAGGCAAAACTGAGAACTCCTTTATTTTGTCAAGTTTCAAAGAGCTACTACAAACCATGTTGGATTTAGAGTTCCAAATTCATATATCTATATAGGAGAGAACAGAGGGAAACCTAAATATAAAAACTGCTACTGTAGACGAACGCTTCAATGTAGAAGAACAAAATTTGGTGAGCCAAGTCCGATTTGTGTACTGATCATTACCACCAAGTATCATCAAGATTGGGTGAAAAAATATTTGCTGGTATTTCGGAAACTTGTAATTTCTTAGAAGCTTGGATACCCCTCTCAATGAAAGTGCTTTTCCACAGTCTGTGCCTAGGGCTACTTGAGGAGGAAACAAACCATTGAGACAAAACTGAGAACTCCTTTATTTTGTCAAGTTTCTAAGAGCTACTACAAACCATGTGGGATTTAGAGTTCCAAATTCATCTATCTATAAAGGAGAGAACAGAGGGAAACCTAAATATAAAAACTGCTACTTTAGACGAACGCTTCAACGTAGAAGAACAAAATTTGGTGAGCCAAGTGGGATTTGTGTACTGATCATTACCACCAAGTATCATCGAGATTGGGTGAAAAAATATTTGCTGGTATTTTGGAAACTCGTTATTTCTTAAAAGCGTGGCAACCCCTCTCAATGAAAGTGGTTTTCCACAGTATGTGCCTAGGGCTACTTGAAGAGGAAACAAACCACAGAGATAAAACTCAGAATTCCTTTATTTTGTGAAGTTTCAAAGAGCTACTACAAAACATGTTGGATTTAGAGTTCCAAATTCATCTATCTATATAGGAGAGAACAGAGGGAAACCTAAATATAAAAACTGCTACTGTAGATGAAAGCTTCAAACTAGAAGAACAAAATTTGGTGAGTCAAGTGGGATTTGTGTACTGATCATTAGCAACAAGTATCATCAAGATTGGGTGAAAAAATACTTGCTGGTATTTCGGAAACTCGTTATTTCTAAGAAGCTTGGCAACCCCTCTCAATGAAAGTGATTTTCCACAGTCTGTGCCTAGGGCTAAGAGAAGAGGAAACAATCCATAGAGACAAAACTGAGAACGCATTTATTTTTCAAGTTTCAAAGAGCTAGTACAAACCATGTTGGATTTAGAGTTCCAAATTCATCTATCTATACAGGAGAGAACAGAGGGAAATCTAAATATAAAAACTGCTACTGTAGACGAACGCTTCAACCTAGAAGAACAAAATTTGGTGAGCCACGTGGGATTGGTGTACTGATAATTACCACAAAGTATCATCAAGACTGGGTGAAAAAATATTTGCTGGTATTTTGGAAACTCGATATTTCTTAGAAGCTTGGCAACCCATCTCAATGAAAGTGCTTCCACAGTCTGTGCCTTGGGCTACTTGAAGACGAAACAAACCATAGGGACCAAACTGAGAACTCCTTTATTTTGTCAAGTTTCAAAGAGCTACTGCAATCCGTGTTGGAATTAGAGTTCCAAATTCATCTATCTATATAGGAGAGAACAGAGAGAAACCTAAATATAAAAACTGCTACTGTAGACGAACGCTTCAACCTAGAAGAACAAAATTTGGTGAGCCAAGTGGGATTTGTGTACTGATCATTACCAAGAAGTATCATCAAGATTGGGTGAAAAAATACTTGCTGGTATTTCGGAAACTCGTTATTTCTTAAAAGCTTGGCGACCCCTCTCAATGAGAGTGCTTTTCCACAGTCTGTGCCTAGGGCTACTTGAGGAGGAAACAAACCATTGAGGCAAAACTGAGAACTCCTTTATTTTGTCAAGTTTCAAAGAGCTACTACAAACCATGTTGGATTTAGAGTTCCAAATTCATCTATCTATAAAGGAGAGAACAGAGGGAAACCTAGATATAAAAACTGCTACTGTAGACGAACGCTTCAACTTAGAAGAACAAAATTTGGTGAGCCAAGTGGGATTTGTGTACTGATCATTACCACCAAGTATCATCAAGTTTGGGTGTAAAAATATTTGCTGGTATTTCGGAAACTTGTAATATCTTAGAAGCTTGGCAACCACTCTCAATGAAGTGCTTTTCCACAGTCTGCGCCTAGGGCAACTTGAGGAGGAAACAAACCATTGAGACAAAACTCAGAACTCCTTTATTTTGTGAAGTTTCAAAGAGCTACTACAAACCATGTTGTATTTAAAGTTCCAAATTCATCTATCTATATAGGAGAGAACAGAGGGAAACCTAAATATAAAAACTGCTACTGTAGAAGAAAGCTTCAAACTAGAAGAACAAAATTTGGTGAGCCAAGTGGGATTTGTGTACTGATCATTACCACCAAGTATCATCAAGATTGGGTGAAAAAATATTTGCTGGTATTTCGGAAACTTGTAATTTCTTAGAAGCTTGGCAACCACTCTCAATGAAGTGCTTTTCCACAGTCTGCGCCTAGGGCAACTTGAGGAGGAAACAAACCATTGAGACAAAACTGAGAACTCCTTTATTTTGTCAAGTTTCAAAGAGCTACTACAAACCATGTGGGATTTAGAGTTCCAAATTCATCTATCTATAAAGGAGAGAACAGAGGGAAACCTAAATATAAAAACTGCTACTGTAGACGAACGCTTCAACGTAGAAGAACAAAATTTGGTGAGCCAAGTGGGATTTGTGTACTGATCATTACCACCAAGTATCATCGAGATTGGGTGAAAAAATATTTGCTGGTATTTTGGAAACTCGTTATTTCTTAGAAGCGTGGCAACCCCTCTCAATGAAAGTGGTTTTCCACAGTATGTGCCTAGGGCTACTTGAAGAGGAAACAAACCACAGAGATAAAACTCAGAATTCCTTTATTTTGTGAAGTTTCAAAGAGCTACTACAAAACATGTTGGATTCAGAGTTCCAAATTCATCTATCTATATAGGAGAGAACAGAGGGAAACCTAAATATAAAAACTGCTACTGTAGACGAAAGCTTCAAACTAGAAGAACAAAATTTGGTGAGCCAAGTGGGATTTGTGTACTGATCATTACCACCAAGTATCATCAAGATTGGGTTAAAAAATATTTGCTGGTATTTTGGAAACACGTTATTTCATAGCAGCTTTGCAACCCATCTAAATGAAAGTGCTTACACAGTCTGTGCGTAGGGCAACTTGAAGAGGAAACAAACCATAGAGACAAAACTGAGAACTCCTTTATTTTGTCAAGTTTCAAAGAGCTACTACAAACCATGTTGGATTTAGAGTTCCAAATTCATGTATCTATATAGGAGAGAACAGAGGGAAACCTAAATATAAAAATTGCTACTGTAGACGAAAGCTTCAAACTAGAAGAACAAAATTTGGTGAGCCAAGTGGGATTTGTGTACTGATCATTAGCAACAAGTATCTACAAGATTGGGTGAAAAAATATTTGATGGTATATCGGAAACTCGTTATTTCTTAGAAGCTTGGCAACCCCTCTCAATGAAAGTGATTTTCCACAGTCTGTGCCTAGGCCTAAGAGAAGAGGAAAGAATCCATAGAGACAAATCTGAGAACGCTTTTATTTTTCAAGTTTCAAAGAGCTAGTACAAACCATGTTGGATTTAGAGTTCCAAATTCATCTATCTATACAGGAGAGAACAGAGGGAAATCTAAATATATAAACTGCTACTGTAGACGAACGCTTCAACCTAGAAGAACAAAATTTGGTGAGCCAAGTGGGATTGGTGTACTGATCATTACCACAAAGTATCATCAAGACTGGGTTTAAAAATATTTGCTGGTATTTTGGAAAGTCGTTATTTCTTAGAAGCTTGGCAACCCATCTCAATGAAATTGCTTCCACAGTCTGTGCCTTGGGCTACTTGAAGACGAAACAAACCATAGGGACCAAACTGAGAACTCCTTTATTTTGTCAAGTTTCAAAGAGCTACTACAATCCATGTTGGAATTAGAGTTCCAAATTCTTCTATCTATATAGGAGAGAACAGAGAGAAACCTAAATATAAAAACTGCTACTGTATACGAACGCTTCAACCTAGAAGAACAAAATTTGGTGAGCCAAGTGGGATTTGTGTACTGATCATTACCAAGAAGTATCATCAAGATTGGGTGAAAAAATACTTGCTGGTATTTCGGAAACTCGTTATTTCTTAAAAGCTTGGCGACCCCTCTCAATGAGAGTGCTTTTCCACAGTCTGTGCCTAGGGCTACTTGAGGAGGAAACAAACCATTGAGGCAAAACTGAGAACTCCTTTATTTTGTCAAGTTTCAAAGAGCTACTACAAACCATGTTGGATTTAGAGTTCCAAATTCATCTATCTATAAAGGAGAGAACAGAGGGAAACCTAGATATAAAAACTGCTACTGTAGACGAACGCTTCAACTTAGAAGAACAAAATTTGGTGAGCCAAGTGGGATTTGTGTACTGATCATTACCACCAAGTATCATCAAGTTTGGGTGTAAAAATATTTGCTGGTATTTCGGAAACTTGTAATATCTTAGAAGCTTGGCAACCACTCTCAATGAAGTGCTTTTCCACAGTCTGCGCCTAGGGCAACTTGAGGAGGAAACAAACCATTGAGACAAAACTCAGAACTCCTTTATTTTGTGAAGTTTCAAAGAGCTACTACAAACCATGTTGTATTTAAAGTTCCAAATTCATCTATCTATATAGGAGAGAACAGAGGGAAACCTAAATATAAAAACTGCTACTGTAGAAGAAAGCTTCAAACTAGAAGAACAAAATTTGGTGAGCCAAGTGGGATTTGTGTACTGATCATTACCACCAAGTATCATCAAGATTGGGTGAAAAAATATTTGCTGGTATTTCGGAAACTTGTAATTTCTTAGAAGCTTGGCAACCACTCTCAATGAAGTGCTTTTCCACAGTCTGCGCCTAGGGCAACTTGAGGAGGAAACAAACCATTGAGACAAAACTGAGAACTCCTTTATTTTGTCAAGTTTCAAAGAGCTACTACAAACCATGTGGGATTTAGAGTTCCAAATTCATCTATCTATAAAGGAGAGAACAGAGGGAAACCTAAATATAAAAACTGCTACTGTAGACGAACGCTT
>NW_027515308.1:0-84333 GCF_048772815.1 Callospermophilus lateralis
AAACATTTGAGAAAAGGTGCTGTATTATGAACAGTGGTCTTTAATATTACGGCGACATCTGAATCTCCCTCTTAAGATTGGGAATTTTAAATTTGTGTCTATTATGTCATCATAACAGGCATGGTCATCAGTAGTGAGCACTGCTCCAATGGAGCCCAAGATATCTCTGTCAAATAGGTATTTCTTCCACCACAAAGGGGCAGATGGTCTCTTGGTTACTATTCATGTCCTAAAGTGTCCAGCCCTGTTCTGTCTGCCAAGAGGGGATTAGTTTTCTGACTCCTGTAACATTGGGCCCTGGTTTAGTGGACCATGACTCAGGTTGTCCTTTAACTTCAGCAAAATTAAGTCAGCCCCTGTGTTCATCACCTTCTTGACATTTTCTCATTTATATTTATCATTTCCCTGGGTTTATTGTCCACCATATTCCTGGACCCCTTATATAATCTGATTAGTTGTTTGGCTGTGTTTCTGTTTTTTCTTTGTTTGGACCCTTTCTTTGATGTAGAGCTAGGGGGTGCCTGGGAGCACTTTAAAGGCTTTTCTTCATAGTCTCAGCTTTACCAAAAGTCACTAGTGCAGTGTCATCTCTTTTTACACTGTAGGCAGAGCCCTTGTTTGCCCCCTCCTCTTCTAGAAGAGCAATCTTGAGATAAATGCCCTTTTCATCCATAGAAACAACACTCATCTTCTTTATTTTGATGATTCATGGAAAGAGCTAAGAATGCCAAGGCCATCAACATGGGCTATTGGCTTGGTGTTCCTGTATCTTGAGTGGCCAAAATTCAGTCATCCCTTGTGCATTTATGTTCCTTATTTAGTTTATTCAATATAAACTTATCTGGCTAAAACTGTCCTAGCTTTTTCATGACACAACTTTCTTTCTACTCTTTACTCTGTCAATAAACTGTGGCAAGTCCTCAGTGGCTTTCTGCTTTAAGAACTGTATAAGAACTGTACCTTCATGAGCTGGCAACTTTCTCTAGGCTCTTAGAGCACAGAGCCCCACGTGATAAAAATAATTTGGTGGATCTGTGGCTTGTACAGCAGGGGAACTGTAGATTCTTACTCCCTCCAAGCGTTCAGCTGGAAGGTTAACATTTGGGGTGTGGTTAGAATCCCCCTGCTGTTTACATTCATCATGGAAGTATGCCTTCCACTGAAAACTAAAATTTCAAGCTCAAGAGCCAATCTAGCTAGGTTTTTCCAGTCTTGAGGGCAACCGAGTTCAAGACTGAGTTATTTGAGCATTTGATCTGCAAATGACCCCCAGGTCCCATCCTCTTTTACTGCCATCTTTAACTCTTTCAGGGTACCCAATGCATGTGTATATCAAGTGGCAGAATGCTGTGGCATAGGTGATGTGTTGATTGGGAAGGCTTGCACTCATTTACCCCACTTTTCATCTCTTGTCTTACATTTATCTTCAAAAGGACCTCTGGCCTCCTGAAATGGGTTTCTAATAGAAAATGACTTGGACCTGTCTGGTGGCCTGGTCATTTCTAAACTGTCTTAGTTCCTTGCTGGCTTTGGCATTGCCTCATAAAGAGGCAGTTGTCATTGACTCAGACAATGATGTAACCTTTGTCTGTCGGTAGAGGGCGCACTTGCACCATTTGTGGTTGTTTCTTCCTGAATCAGTTGTGCTAGAAGTACCATTTTCTGCCCCTCTCCTTCCTGTACCTGTTGTGGTTGCTTTATTTAAAATAGATTCTCACCCTTAATTTTCTATGCCTGCTGGAGTTGCTTCATTTGACATAGATTATCACCCCCACCTTTTTCAACTTGTCTTTTGTGCACAGCCTCATCTTCCCTCAGGGCCATCATTATATGCAAGGGTCTATTGCAGGGTCTTCTAAACTTTGCTGAATGGCTGTCACAATAGAAAAAATATATATAGTGGTAAAGTATGCTCCTGTTTAACTTCAGCTTCCCATGCATTTGACATTATCTTGTTCAATATACTAGGATCAAAAATATAAGCAGCTCTTATCCATGGAATGGCATCAATCACAACATCCCAGAACTTCTGGGGTTCTCTCTCATTGAGATTAAATCTTCTATTATCTAAGAGAGTGTCCAGAACTTGCAGCTGCAAGTTTTTGGTTATACTCAGTAGGTTCCCTATTTCCCCTTCCTCACCACTCTGTGAGGGGCCACACACTGTCTCATAGCCTTACATCAGATCCTTGCTCAGGAACCAGAGGTGTGGGCTTTCTTTCATCCAGCAAAGTTGTCCATGCAACAGGGTAGAGGACATTGTGGCTGCAGAGTCAATAATCAAGACCTCTGAAGAAGAAGCAAGAAGAGGGCCTGATATTTTTTTTTCACTTATCATGTATGTATACTCAGGAAGTAGCTAAGCAGATTACAGGCAACCACCAACAAAATTTCTGGCCAACTGCCCCTGCAGCAACCAATTGAGGAGTGGGCCATGGAGCGAGCACTAGAACTGCAACATGTGGTCTTAAGATCATGGCTCTACCTACTGGGTAAGCAGTTTGCCACTCACACACCTAGTTTGGGGGAATGGTTAGCCAATCAGACATCCTTAATGTATTCCATGTATTCAGTGTTCCATGCACATGTCCCCACAGATGGTCTCTAAGACACCATTGTGGCCTGCCCTCTCAAAGGTTTCTTGAGGTACCAGGGTATTCTCATCCCTCTGGTCTCTTTTAAATAAGATAATTGTGATCAGGTGGTGTAGGGGTGACACATGTACCTCATAGAGAGAAGTTTTGTTACCTTCACATGGGAACACAGCAGCAAGTCTGCTTATAAATAATTAATGCTCTAATTCTGTTTGGACTTGAATTCTTTATCAGAGAGTATTGATTTATCACTCTCAGGCAGGAAAATCTCATTTTTCTGGCAATAAAATAAATATGGTAGATTAAAGAGTAAAAATTTTTCATTCAAAATCAAATTTAATCAAACTGTGTTCAATACAGCATTTTGTAATTATTATATGTATTAGATGTATAAATCAGTAATTTATGGTATTTGTTATCCCTGTGAAAACAGTTGGTTCATTTACCTCCTGGGCCTTGTTTGTCTCAGGAGAATTCAAGTTGAGTGCAGATCTTACTTGAGAAAATGTTCAGCAGGAGAAAATCTTCTGCTGTCCTTGTAGTCTGTGGAGAGTCTTTGCTACAGCTTCATTAGAAGTTTATCTTAACTATCTAGCTAAAAAGTGCTAACAATGTAGACTGTTCCCCAAAATGTTGCTCTTTACTTCCTCACAAAACATTTCAGAAAATTTTCTTTTACAAAATGTTTACCCTTGAGGGGTTATATTGAGTAGAACCCATAAAGTGATATGACAATTTCTACAAATTTAAGGTCATTTTCAGGAAAAAATCTTCACAGAGATGTAGAGGGTAAAATACATATAGTATGGAACAACATACTAATATCAAGATTGTTAAGCTGATGAACTGAGAATAGGCCAGTGCCATGTGAGCCATGTTAGAGCTTAATGTGAATGAAAAAATATAAATATTTTGTAAATATTCTGTTATTAATTTTTAAGAGAATAATTTATAATTTAAGGCAGTACTTTCTGATAATAATATATAATTTTAGAAAAGGAGGGCAATAGATGTTCTTTAAAATGCAGTTTAATATTGCTTAGGGACAGCCATTTCTATCTTAATATAATAGTAGATAATATTAAGATATAACAGTGGGCTGGGGATGTGGCTCAAGAGGTAGCACACTCGCCTGGAATGCGTGTGGCCCAGGTTCGATTCTCAGCACCATGGAAGATGTTGTGTCTGCCGAAAAACTAAAAAAAAAATGTTAAAAATTCTTTCTCTCTCTCTCTCCCCCTCTCTCTCTCACATACAAGAGTATGTGCATTCATTAGTGGTGGATTTCTTTTATCACATGGTCACTGAAGAGAGAAATTTCTGGCCAAAGGAATCTGTGGAACATTCAAATCACTGTGTTTTGTTTCACTGTCTCAGAACCTGACACCTCTCACTGTTAGTGAATGATCTTGAAAAAGTTTTTCTTACAAACTCATTATGTTTTCCCAGAATGACATGGTTAGGCCTGAATAGTGTCTCCTATTTGAGAAATGAGCACACAGTGGCCATTGTGAAAGGACACAGAAGGTGTGAATGTCTAGATGACAGATGGCTCAGTGATAGCAGAGACTTATATTTGAATGGGAAAGTTGAATGCATTTTAGGGGAGGAGACATGAGAGAGCAACCTTTTGACTGGAGTTTAGACACCAAGAGCTGTGGTGGTCATAAAGTTCTGCAGTTGAGAACAAAAGCTTTAGCTATAAATGGGATGTGTGTTCCAGGGGTAAGGTTACTTCCACAAAGCTTTCCAGAAAGTTAATTTTATAGAAAAATCCACTGGGCTCAATATGGGGAAGGGTACTCAAGAGTTTTTCTCAACCATACCAAAAAAAAAAAAAAAAACTATTCCCTGCTGACATACCTAATTCTTTCTCAACACATTTGGACTTTAGTTTTCAGAATCACCATGCCACTGTTTTTATAAACTTGAACAAGAATATCTCAAATGGCTCCTTACAGAGCTGAAGGGTTTGATTTGAATTTCCTCAGTGTCACAATGCAGAATGAGGGTTCCTCTTCTTGACTCTGGAAAGATTATTTCAGCTTCTATTAGACCAGAAAACTGGAACTGCAATTGAATATTTAAATCTGCAGTCTGTTCCCAGGTATCTTATGCCATTCACTATCAGATCACCTGGAGACAATTAAATATCTCATTAAATCAAAGGCTTCTGAGGTTCTGTCTCACAGTTATCATCTTATGAACCACTGAGTCCATTACATTCAATGTCCAGTGTTTAAAAAATTTAGTATATATTAGCTATAAGATCTAAAGTATATGCAAATAGAATACTGTTTTGAAATTATTTAGAATCTGTTTAACCTCACCATGAATAATTTTCAAAACTATTTTTTTTTATTTTGTTCTCCTGTAGATCATGCAAAATCATATCTATTATAATTCTTTATCATAGATGTAAAGATTTGGTTTCAAAAATTACCCATTCTAAACATACAATTTTTGAGTGCAAGGGCCATTACTTAATTGACTGTCCAATAATGATATGTTATGATTTGCAACTCCATGGGTCCCTTTGAAGATGGTGAACCAGTGAAACTTCTAAACACAAGAAACTAAAAAGTACTTGAAACAGGTGAGTAATATTTGTGTAGTTAAAACATTAATTCCAGTGATAATATAAGCCACTCAACTTTGTTTAGAAAATTATGCTTACTTCAAAATTTCTAATGAGGGAGGAGTGAAAGTATCCTTTTCAAAGAGAAAGTAACATACTTCAAAAAACAAATACTTACAAATTAGAAAATGAAATGAAATTTTTATTATATGCAGTGTAAATAATAGTTTAATTTGTAGCAGTAATAATTTATCACACAAAAATACTTCATGACACATGTGAATCTCTGAGACACCCAACTCCAACGTGGCACTTAGGGATCTTTTACATATTGCTCATTTTTTATTGATTCATTACAACACATGTTTCTTGTTCCAGGTACTGCTTTATAGGCTTTAGATTCAACAGAGAACTAAAATGGACAAAAATTTCTTCTGTTGGGAAGCTTACAATTATCTGAGATACAAAAAATATTTTCAATAGAATAAGTTGCATAAAGTGTTTTTTAAAAAGTATTATTAAATTAAAAGCATACAGCAAAAGAAATTTGGAATGTCCCTTCATGGTAATAATCAAATGAGGCTAACAAATAAAAAGCAATAATTTCAACAAGAAATGAAAGAAACTTAAATGTTCTCTGCAGTGCAAAATTATGAGAAAGTCTATGGGTGAATACAAAGTTCCACTGCAACACACTGTTTTCAACTGAAAGAAATGTTACTCTCAAAACATTTTAGATTATTTATAAATTTGTGTGTGTGTGTGTGTGTGTGTGTGTGTGTGTGAGAGAGAGAGAGAGAGAGAGAGAGAGAGAGAGAGAGAGAGAGTGTGTTTCATAAAGGTCTAGGTAAAAAAAAATAAAAATGTGATGTCAATAGTTAAATTTAACTAGAATACTCTTTCCTCATTATTTTCTAAAAAACCATTCTAGAGCTTTATGTTATTATTGGTGGTAGTGGTAGTGGTGGTTGTGGTGGTGGTAAGTGTCTGATTTCAACAGCATCTACTTCTTGTAACATAGTTGCTTGAGTCATTTCTTCTACATTGTAATAATACCCTGACCTCATAAATGATAGAGTCTGCTGGAGAAATGGTTCTCCAGATGTGGTCCCCAGGCCAGTAGCTTTAAACTTATAGAATAGCCATGAAGTCCCATGCCCAGGACTTATCTGAAGAGGCAATACTAATAGTTCTCTGCCTGGCAAGTTTACTTAATAGCATAGAAGGTAATAGGGATTCTGACAAAGTACACCTTAGGAGTCACTGGCATTTAACCAGAATATTTGGGGCGCCTCAGGAAGGTTGTTAGAATCCCATGATTGAAAGAGTTCAGGTTCAATCTGGACTCTGGAACAGAATTCATAGAAGTAGTGCATGAGGACTGTATCCACACCATTCTATTTTATTGATTGATTTATTTTTTGGGGGGGACAAAAACTTGATTTGGAATTCAGTTAACATCATGTATTTGTGGCAAGTTACTAGTTTTGAACTACAAATAGGTCATATGGTTCACAATATTTGAACCTAGTGATTTATAGAACATCATCATTCAATATTTTTTGCTATTATGGAAATGTCCTATGTCTATCCTGTATAATCCAGTAATTTCAAGAACATAAAACTTTGGCATTTTGATCCTACAACAAAAGAACTGAGTTTGTCATTTGATGGATTACATGGCCAATGGCCACAACATTGGCTAGCATCATTCTAGGACACAAAAGGAGAAAATGAAAACATTTCCTTTAAAAACTGAAAAAGACAGGGATGCCCTCTTTCACCATTTTTATTTAATCTAGTTCTTTAAACACTGGCCAGAGCAAGTAAACAGATGAAAGAAATTAAAGGAATATAAATAGGAAAAAACAAAAACAAAACAAAACCCTCAAACTAGCACTATTTGCTGTCAATATGATTCTATACCTAGAAAGCCCCCAAAATTCCACCAGAAAATTGCTAGAACTAGTAAATGAAGTTAGCAAAGTAGGAGCATAAAAAATCAACACCCATAAGTCAAAGGAATTTTTGTATATCAGTGAAAAATTAAAATGAGAAAAACTATCTTATTTAGAAGAGTATAAAAAATAATAAAATTCTCGAAATCAACTTAATGAGAAAGGTGAAAGACCTCTACAATGAAACCTACAGAACCTCTAAGGAGAAAAACACATACAAAAAAAGAAAAAGAAAAAGAAATAAAGGAAACCTGAGAAAATGGAAAGATCTCCCATGTTCTTGAAAGAGGCAGAATTAATATTATCAAAATGACCACACTATCAAAAGCACTATACATATTTAATGCAATTTTAATCAAAATCTCAATGATATTCTTCATAGAAATTGAAAAGTCAATCATGAAATTTATCTGACAGAATAAGAGACCCAAGATAGATAAAGTAATTCTTAGAAAGAAGAGTAAAGCAGGTGGCATTACTATAGCAGATTTTAAAATGTGCTAAAGATTAATAATAAAGAGAATGGTATGGTGTTTCCACCAAAATAGACTTGTAGACCAATGGTACAGAATAGAGAACACAGAGGAAGATCCTCCTTGTTACAGTTATCTTATAGTTGACAAAGACATTAAAATACATATTGGAGAAAAGATAGCCTCTTCAAGAAATGATGCTGGAAAAAATTGCAAATCTATATGAGACAAAATGAAATTAAGTCCCTATCTCTAACATGCACAAAACTCAACTCATGAGCAGGGAGGAAGAGCATGAGGAAAAGATTAACATTAAACAGAGGGGAGTGGTGGAAGGGAAAGGGAGAGAGAAGGAAAATTGCATGGAAACAGAAGGAAACCCTCAACATTATATGAAATCACATATAAGAGGTTGTGAGGATAAAGGCAGGGAAAACAAAAGAGAGAACTGAACAACAACAGATGAGGTAGAGAGGGAAGATGGGAGGGGAGGGGAAGGGGGATAGTAGAGGATAGGAAAGGCAGCAGAATACAACAATCACTAATATGGCATTATGTAAAAATGTGAATGTGTAACTGATGTGATTCTGCAATTTGTATTTGGGGTAAAAAAGGGAGTTCATAACTCACTTGAATCAAATGTATGAAAGATGATATGTCATGAGCTTTGTAACATTTTGAACAACCAATTTAAAAAAAAAAAAGCCTCAACTTAAATTTAATCAAGGACCTAGAAATTAAACCAAAGACAATGTGTCTGTTAGATCAAAATGTAACCCAAATCTCCATCATACCTAATTAACCTCTAAGTTCATTAATAAGACTCCAATAGCACAACAATAAGTATTAAGGATCAATAAATAAGATGAATTCAAATTAAAAAGGTTCTTCTCATCAAAAGAGACAATCATGAAGTCAATAGAGAGCCTACTAATTGGGAACAAATTCTTACTACATGCACATCAGATTTAGCACAAATTTCTAGAATACATAAAGAACTCAAAAATATTAAAACCAAAAAACAAATAACCCAATCAATGAAGGGGCCAAAGAACTGAACAGACTCTCCTCACAAGATGATATTCAATCAACCAACAAATATTTGAAAAATTGTTCAATGTTCCTAGCAATTAGAGAAATGCAAATCAAAACAACTCTATGATTTCATCTTACTCCAGTCATTTCAAATTTAAAAACAATAAGTTTTAGCAAAAATGTGGGGGAAAGGCACATTCATACAATGCTGGTAGGACTGCAAATTTGAAATATTGAAAGCAGTATGGAAAATCCTTGGAAAACTGGAAAGAGAACCACAATTGGTGAAAGTTATTCTACCCCTTGTTCTGTACACAAAGGACTTAAAAAAGAGCATACTACAGAGACACAACCACATAAATGTTTATGGTAGCACAATTTACAGTAACTAAACTGTAGAATGAACCTATATCCCCTTTAGTAGATAAATGTATAAAGAATATGTGGTATATATATACACAATAGAATATTATTATATTTACTATGTATATTATTATATTATTATGTATATGTATTATGTATTATTATATGCAATATGCATTATACTATATACATAATAGAATATTATTAAAATAATAAAATATAATAAAAGTTTTACAAGATAATAAAATCACGATATTTGCAAGTATATGGATGGACTGGAGAATATAATGTAAGTGAAATTATCCAATCCTCCCAAAAAGTATGCTGAATAATTTCTCTGACTTAAGGATGCTAATTCATATCATGATGTAGGAGAAGAAAGAAGGGGAAGATTAAATTGAGCTCCAGATAAGACAAAAGAGAAAAGGGGATGGAGGGTAAAGAAGGGGGCATACAGGTAAGAAAGAGAGTGGAATGTAATTTTTATCATTACCCTAAGTACATTTATGAAGCTGTAAAGGATGTGACTGTACTTTGTGTACAACCAGAAGTATGAAAAATTATGCTATATGCATAATATGAATTGTAATGCACTCTGTTCTCATATATAACAAATTAAAATTTAAAAAATAAAAAAATGCATACTAGAAAATTTAAAATTGTTATTAGGTTATTAAGTGTTGTTCTAATTTAAGCCATCCAGAACGTCTTATTCATACATAAAGATTGGCTTAAAATTTAATAATTAATTTTAGGAAAATTAAAACACTACTTTCAAAGAAAATAAAAATTGACACTAGTGGATTTGGGCTGTTGTATTGTTTGTTTGTTTGTTTGTTGTATTGATAATATGAGTGATTTTGAACATGCAAGTGTTGTCTAGAGAAAGCACTGAACCTCTACAGGTACTTTCTGTTTGCTAAAAAGTTTTTGATAGTGAGTGGGAGATGGTCATATACTATTGGTTGGGAGAGTTTGTAGTAAGCTGGCCTAGAGGGATGGCACCCTTTTCACTCTAGGGCCAACTGTAATTGAACAATGATAGGAGAGTCAAAAAGTAGGTGTGTATAGGGTAGAAATGTACACTGGAATCCATAGTTAAACACAGAAAAAATGTATTATGTGTTTGCAGATGGATTCGAGAGTGCCAGGAGACTAATAGTAATAGGGAAAAGTACAGCTATAGAGGCTGGCAATTTTTAGGTGAGCTTGCTTCTATACAGAAAAGCCCCCCACACACTCCACACACACACACACACACACACACACACACACACACACACACACACACACAGGAGGTTTGGCCAATTCTCTCGGCCTAGTCCCCTACACGAAGGTCTGATTTGCTTCCTGCTCTGAGAACCGTCACACATGTTGTTGCCTTGTGCTGTATATAAGTTCTTTATTCTCATTTCACCAGACTAAAAACACATATTCTCAGAGTGATACTGTGCCAGTTTCTCAACACCCATACATGCTGATTTCAAAAAGGTGAACTCTACAGCCAATCTTAAACACTACCAAATCTGCCACCCAGTCAACCTGGACCTAAGCACCTCTCATTATGCCCTTTATTTTATTCATCTTCTAAATTTTAGCAAAGTAGAACATCAAATCAACTTCATGATGACACCCAGGAATTTGATTTTTTCACCTATAGCACATCTCTGAGAACATGGGGTGTTGGGATGCTTTCCATTCCTCCACCCCGCCGTCTGCTTCAAAGAGCAGTATATTAGCTCTATACCTCCATCCCCTCCAAATAAAAACAAGGCCTAGAAAAATGACAATTCCACAATCTTAACACATGCAGGACACTAAATAGAATTTCTGTCAAAAAATAATGAGAAAATAAATAAATAAGAAAAACAAGTATGACATGCTACCAGTTTACTGCTCACAGCAATTGATTCCAAAAAAAAAAAAACCTCTAAATTTTTTAGATAGTTGTGAAGATGGTGTTCATAGCTTCTGCATAGAGTTCAGGTCCCTAACTGAGATGTCCAGTGTGGCCACTGCTTTCTCATAAACAAAAGATTTGGAGCATCTAATTTGTTTTACCAGTGTTTTTCTTCTTTCTCTTTAGTCAAGTCTAATGTGGCATTCTGGCAATTTGAGGAAATGTTAAAGTGTAGCTCTTAGGTTTGTAAGGTAGTAGTTTTCTATTAACTGAAAGATTGTTCAAATAGCTGAAATATTTTAATAGCTTCATTGAGGTATTCCTAAAATTATATGCACACATTTATCTTATGTAGGGGTATGTTTTAATTGAAGTATATCCCATAGATTAATTTCCACATTCTCAGGAAACCATGCTTCTTCTCCTGCTTTCCTTGTATATTAAATTCAGACCATAAAAGACTTATATAAATCAAACTATTCAATATGTTTTTTGGTGTCTGACTTTCTTCATTGAGTATAATTATTTTGATACTTTTTCATATTCTGAGTGTTTCAGTAGTGTAATTCTGTCCTCACTTTCATGGATTCAATACTTTACATTCAAAATGCTTCAAATGAGAATATGCAAAAATATTTGGATATTGTAACTTTATTTCAAGTAAGAGAGAGAAATGTGTTAAGCATGACATTCTAATTTTCAAAAATTTGTATTTTGCATAGGGCTTTTAGATATTTTGTGAATGTAATTCTATGAAATATTTTAGTACACCTGTGTTTTGACTGTGGTGTGTCACATGAGGACTGGTGTGGAATTTTCCACATGCAGCATCATGTCACTTCTCATAATCGTTCACATTTCTGATTTTTTTTTAATTTTTAGATTTACAATGCTTCTCTTTTAGAATCTGGTTTATCATTTAAATTTCAGTGAGCATTTGCATCATTTCCAGTTGGTGTCTAATAGTGCAACCTGTTGTGTAATTTTCATTTCACTCTTAGCAGAATTATGATCTTATATTTTTACTTATAAACTTTTTATGTGAAATATATGAGTCTTATTTTATGTGTTCATTTAAATTGTAAAGTACATGTTCACTTGTTTTACTTTAAAATTCTCTAAAATGTTCTCCATAATTTTTTTACCAAGGCCTGATATCTCTGTTCATATTTTAGCCTTGTTTGATGTTGTAAAACTTGACATGTTCTCCCAATAATGTTATAGATCTATATTGAAGGTAATGTGACCATTGCCAAGTGTGCTTCAATTAAATCTGTTGTGAAAAATTGCCTGTGGTAAATCCACTTGAAATTTTCAATTTAGGTTTTTTTTTTTAATTAAAGCTTTTCTGAAAAAAAAAAAAACTCTTTCAACCACAGTTATTCATAGTTAAAATTTGAATGAATTCATGTATTTTAACTTGGTGAATATATTAACATTTTAAGACAATAAAATTTATATATTAGTGCATATAAATTTATAATTCTTAATAAAAGTTAAGAATACTCTTTATTTTGATGGATTTGTCTAAAAAGTAACTATTAATTTTGAATGTTGAGTGTTCTACATTAAAACAATTAAAATTCATATGGTAAAAATTCACAAGTCACAGAAATTTGAATGGTGCTTTCATTGTATGGTTTTGAAATGGAGATTTCTAGATAGTAGTTTATCACTCCCTGAGACTTAGGGATTGTCCCATGTCTTCATCTGATTAAATGTCTGCCCAAAAAAATTGGGACAGGTTTAGTTGATTGATGAGAAGTGAGAAAACATGGTACCAACAACAACATCAGCAACAAAAATAATTGTCTTCAGTGAATCATTTAGATGTCCTAATTGTTTAGTTCTGATTCATTTGTCCAGGGAGTGATGGCCCTATTTTTTAACATAGAGACATCTTGCTTCTTGCAGGACCACGTACAGCTCACAAATAACATATGATTATAAAATATTTTCTTTCTTTCAATTTAAATTGTCCATAACATGTTATAATTTCATGAAATGTCACAAAGAGGTATATAATATCAAGACTAAATATGTGTATGCATATCTATGAGGCTTGCAGGAAACCTAGACCTGTTCATTTTATAATTCTGTTGCAGTTCTCTTTTTTCATTTTTGGAGAGGTTGAGATAAGAGACATCCAAATGACAGCACAAGCACCTCAATTAGAAATGTCTAATAATGGTATGATGAGTAGTTTTGACAGACATTTGCAAGTGGCATAACTTTAATAAAAAACCTATTTTTAGATATCTGGATGTTTTTGTGTGACATCTGAATATGCAATGTTTATATCAACATAACAATTTACAAAATATAAATTGAGTTGGTTATTGTCATTTGCATGATATTTAGTTTAGCATTGGGGGGACTTAACCCACGAACACTTAACCACTGGGTCACATCTACAAATTTATTTATTTATTTATTTATTATTAATTTTCAGAAAGGGATCTCACAAAGTTGCTAATGGTTTCGCTAAGTTGCTAAGCCTGGTTTTAAACTTATGATCATCTTCCATTGACCTCCTAATTCAGTGATATGACAGGTATGCACCTGGAACTTTACCAAATTTCAGTTTTGTGTACTAGAAATTGAACTCAGGGACACTAAACCACTGAGGCACATCCCCAGTCCTATATTGTATTTTATTTAGGACAGGGTTTTACTGAGTTGCTTGAGAGGTAATGAGAAAAACAAATTCCCCCAAAACAAATGTGGAATGTTTTCTTTGATATAAGGAGGGTGTATCATAGTGGGATAGGGAGGGGGAGCATGGAAAAAAATAGATAAACTCTAGAGAAGGCAAAGGGGTAGAAGGGGAAGAAGGAGACATGGTTGAGTGTGTTGAACATTATTATTCAAAGTACATGTATTAAGACAAAAACTGATTTGAATATATTTGTATACTCAAGAGATATAAAAATATTTTGCTCTATATGCTGAATAAGAATTTTAATTCATTCTGCTCTCACATTAATAATAATCATCATATTAATAATAATAATAAAGTTTTCAAAGTGAGGATGAACAACTTACTGAGACTTTGTCTCATATAACATTAAGACTGGGGTCTAGTTTTAAATAGAAGAGCACCATTGGTTTCAATCATAAGAATGACACAGCAATTTATTTTCAAATTTGCACAAAACAAAATGTTACCAAATTAATAAATTGGACATTAAAATAATCAAATAATAAAGTAGTACCTCTAAAAGGAAAAAAGTGACAGTTAAGATTACTTACCTGATACATGACTAAATACATTTAATAAGAAAAGAAGAAGACACCAAAAGAAGAACAGCCAAGCAAATTGAATAGCCTATTTTTACAGGTGATATCTAAGTGCTCAGTACAAATAAAAACTTCAGGATCTTAAAAAAATTAGAAAAAGATAAAATAAAACCAAATATATAAAAATAAACAGTATTGATCAAGATGTGAAGTGAAAAGTTCTTAGGAACTACAGATGAATTATAAATTACTGTATTTTTGTAAAAACTGTGTGCCTATTGAAGGACATAATCCTTCTCTACCAGTAGCATTAAAACATAAAAATGATTGCCTTTATAAACCATAATAACGTATAAAAGTAGAGCTGAATTTTTCATACAGTTGAAATCTGCAGGGTGGAGGAAAAGATAATGTACACATAAGAAGATACAAATAATAAAGTGTGATTAAAATGGTACCTAAGGTCCAGACACAGTACATTCAGCCTAATGAACAGTACAAAACACTACATCAGTATTATATAAATGTCACATTTGTATTCTACTTCAAACAGTACATATATATTTTAAAGGAAAATATGTAGAATTTATCAGAAAATAAAAACTTGAACAAGGACGTAGAACACCCAATTACACACATGTGTTTAGATACTACTCATCATTACAAAGACAACAATTTTCCCTGAATGTATTATGTAATTTTTTAATCAAAACTTTAGTATGTGTGGCTTGGGTTGTCATTAAGTAATAGAGTTCTCATCTAGCACATGTGTGGCACTGGGTTCAATCATCAGCACCAAATAAAAATAAATAAATAAAATAAAGAATATTTTAAAGAGGGAGAGTAAATTTTTTAATATTTATTTTTCAGTTTTTGATGGATACAAAATTTTAATTTTTATATGGTGCTAAGGTTCAAACTCAGTGCCCCATGCATGCCAGGCAAGCGTGTTACTGCTTGAGCCACATCCCCAGCCCAAGGATTTTTGTATAACTAAAACAAAGAATTTTTTTTTTTAATTTCAGCATGCTTCTCTTTTTTAAAAAAAGCCAAGACTAAAGAAAAAAATTACTTTGGAAGAAAAGTATATATGAAATACTTTCAAAACCTCTGCTTCAAAGAAGCAAATTAACTAGTAGTATCATTAAGTGACACTGATGTATATTATAAAAGTATAATACAATAATGAAAGTCAAGGAGTAATAGAATGAATCATACACATAGATGAATCCATATGCATGTAATTATTTCTATTGTTAAGAGCAATAGAATGATCTAAGCCTATTCATATTAAAATAATATTGAAAGTAAATGGATAGTACACTATAATGTAAAATTAGATGTTTGAGCTAGGGTCACAGTTCCCTGAGAGATTGTGTGCAGCATATGTAAAGTACTGGGCTCAAACTCATCAAAAAAAAAAAAAAAAAAAAAAAAAAAAGCAGATGTTCAGGTGAGATGAAGTTAGAAGTTGTTTTAGTCAGCTTTTCTTACCACCATGACTAAAGAAATTGACCAATGAAACCATAGAGATTTTCAAAGCAAGATTTATTTCCTAGAAGCAGGTCTAATTCAGGGGTCTTGCATAGTGAGCCTCATCCCTTACCCCATGCAGTTTTGCACTGTTTCAAACTGCTAGACCAAAAGAGCACATATAATAACACTAGCCAAATTCAATTTGTGTAAACTGGCACACTGAAATGTCTTTTTGTTCTACTATCTGACCATTGCTCTTATAAAGTCCTGAACTCACATTGATTGCTGAAGGGTAAAAAAAAAAATGAAAATTCTGAAATTGGATGTCTACCTAATCAGGAACATTTTGGGAATGGCTAAGGACCTGGTCTTCCTCCTGTAGTGTTACCGAGATAGTTCTTTGCCAGAACTGTTCTTTAATGGAACCTACAGATGGACTAGGAGGAAAGCACACACTGCTGTTTGGAGGAGTGAACACGAATCAAAAAGTGGTGTGAAGGGCATAAAAACACTGAGCCCAAATGAGGACCTATGCTTCCAAGTACTGCAGCAGGGTGGTCTCTACTGCAGGCATGGCCGGTTTGTAGTAGTCAAAATCACTTTGTCATTTCAGACGCTCCTTCTGAAAAAGGGCTCTGGGACGTGGAACTGCCTTGTGGAAGAGATCTCACAGGTGACCCGAACCAAACCCCTTCCTGGCTTCCTGCACAGCGCTCCCGGTTTCCCTCCTGCAGCTCTCAAGCATGCGCACACGCTTCGCTAGAAGCCACGCTTGCAGGCTGCCATCCAACTACTCCAGCTTAGGATGCTGTTCCAGCGAGGCAAGATGCAGGCGCTAGCAGGGACAGCGGGCATTCACGGTCAGCCATGGTTCCCATGGTGGCATTCAGAGCCAGCCCCGTAAGGCCCCGAGGTACTGGGCCCGCGACCCTCTCCCTTCCTGAGTTGTCCCTGCCCAGTCTTCCGTCTATGGGGCGGTGGTCTCCTTCTGAGTGTGTGTCTGCAACGGTGGTGACTGGGGACCCTGTGCCTTACTGGGCAGCCTGGGGTGCAGACCTTTCCTCACCTCCAAAGGCTGTGGTCCGCCCCGACCAGGCCTGTGCTGTGCAGCAGCCTGCCCGCCTGGAATGAGGAGCATGTTGGCCAGTGCGGTGTCAAGGTCAAGATGTCATCCATGTCCCTTGCATCCTGAGTGGCGCCCGTGCTCCAGGGAACCTCTGCAGTGCTTGAGAAGTGTGTCCCAGTCAGCAATCAGCATCACCATAAGATGAAGTGGTGATAGTCATCTTGTTCCCCGGTGAAAGCTGTGTTAGAGACACTGTCAGCTGGCATGCAGGTTGTCAAAAGGACGCTCATTTTTCATAACGTTAGTGACTTTGCCAAACGGAATACTGAGCGCTTTTGCTGAGTCTGATGTGGTCACATCACGATTGACGTGCCCCCCTAGATTTGCTGTTGGTGGAAGAGTCTGAACAAAGCAGCTAAATGACTACAGGAGAAACATTTGACCACAAGTTGTTTTACAATAAAGATATTCATATTTTATTATTAAATTTTGCACAGTGAAATTGATTATATGCTGTCATGTGTGTTAATGAGCATTAGGAAGTCAGTCCTTGTATGTATTTCTGGACGGCTGAAAAATTTCCTTTCATTTTGATGGGCATGAAAATCATGGGGTGGTTATTTGGATGAGAAAATGAGATGCTGTGCTGCTCCTGGAGGGATAGTAAGAATCCAGAGGTCTCCAGATGTTTTCACTGTTCCTTTGGTGGGGTGATGGTGTCCCTAATGTGTTGATATTTCATTTCGAATTTGGAGCTTGCTGTGTTTTCTATGGACTGAGGAGAATGTGGTGTGTGTTCACAAGTGTGAGTGGTATGTGGGTGGATACTTGAGATAAAGGGAAAGTGTGACAATTTATGAGACTGATCAGGGTTTGCTATATTTAGAGGGCATGAGAAGTAAGGGGCATAAACTCAGGGAGTTGGGCTTAGGTGTTTGTAATTTGTTTTTTGTAATATTTTCCCTGTGGTCTTCTTGTATATTTGTTTTGATCCAGGAACTAATGCACCCTGGGAAGTTTGTGTATAATATGTGTGTTTGTATATGGACTATGTTAATGAATGTGTTTGGGTATATATCTCTGGGTTTGCATTGTGATTGTTAAAATTGGGAAATGGAGGAGGGGTATATGTATATTCCATACATGGTGTTTTGGTATGTGGGATTTTGACTAAATTTTATTTTCATTATTCATGTATATGTACTTGAGTGTGTGAAGGCTGGTCAGTTACTAATTTGTGGAGTAGTTGGATGAATATATTCACTGTGTGGTATGGAGATGGCAGGTTTCTGTATTTTGGAAGACAAGGAATTATTTCTTCATATTTGGGAGCGTGTGAGTTTGTATTTGAAGATGGTAAAATATTTTGTGTATACTTGGGTATATTTGCATATTTGTTTGTAGTTTGTAACCATGTAGCGATGAGGTGCCTATGAAGAGTTACTTGTATATTGAATTTTTATTGACTACCACACCTCAGGTGTGTGTGTGTGTGTGTGTGTGTGTGTGTGTGTGTATGTGTGTGTGTGAATGCATGTGTGTATATTTGTATTGCAGTTAGTAACAATAGTTGTGAGGAGAAAAAAATCAGGTGTCCATTAGTATGTGTATTTAAGGGACATGGAAGTTTATGTATGCTTATGTAGAAAGTTATTTGTAATTGAAAATTTAGTATATATGTATGTGATGAAGAGGTGTATTTGCACATTGTGTATTTCCACAGGAGAGTGTGGGAATTGTGTTTAGGGATACATGATGCAGTTATTTCTTAGAATTGGAGTAGAGGTAAAGTGTATTCTACTTGCCCAGCATTATCTGGAATTTGTAAGTGAGAATATTTGTATTTTATAAGATCTGATGGAGCTAGATCTTGTGTGTGCAAATTGGTATGTGAATTCTGTTAGTTTCCTCATTGGGAATGAGGTTGCTAGGAAAGTGTATTTCTTTGGTGAATTCTGTGACATTTCTGTGGATAGGAATGTTTGGGTGATGAGATTGGCAGGGTGCTTTCTGAATACATATAATACTGTGTAGTGTTTGGGGGAATCTCTACATTCACATTTTGGATTTATTTCTGTGTCTGTATTGCTTGTGTGGAAATTATGTATATATTGATCTGTATATAGAAATTAATGTGTGCATGATTTTTCTTGTGTGCTGGTATTGAACTCTACCTCATGCATGCAAAATTAACATTTTTATGTTTTGTGTGTAGGCACCCAAGTGATTAGGTGTATGTTTATGGGTTTGTGGATGTGTGTATTTAGAATCTGTGTGTATACAAGATGCTCAGGAGTTGTGTTTGTTTTTATTGTGGCATGAAATTCTTGAAGATTCTAGTGATATTTGTACATGGGTGTGGTTCTGGTACATAATTGTTTTAGTCTCATGCATTTGAGAAGTCGAAGTTGGTGGCTGAGCATTTCTTGAATTCATAGGGGTTCCTGAGATGTGTACTCTGGCAGATGTTAGAGGTTCATAGTGTACTTACAATATATTTTCTTTGGGTGTCGTGAAATGTATGTAATTTAGAACTGTGGGATTTCATGTGGGTCTGAGTTGTGTAGTGCAAGCAATGACTGGTTGTATAAGCCAGAGTCTGTGCCTTTCGGGTATTCATTGGGTAATATGAGCAGTGTGTTTTTTGTAGAGGTATGTGCCCAGCCCATGTTGTATGTGTATGCTCAATTGTAGGAACGCACATGAATATTTAGGATGAATAGGGTATATTTCTCCAAACATTCATGTAGTAACAGGTGGTGTTTCTGTATGTTTAGGGTGGAGATATCAGATGTTCATCTGTTTAGAAGCCATGCAGTGCATTTTTGTATGGAGATGTCAATGTGGTTTTGTTTGTGTATTTGTGGTTGGAATTCAGGTTAGTGCCCTGGGGGCAGGTGAATTTTGTGCACATATTCTTTGTGAGCTGGAGCTGCCAGGAACCAGCTATGGTAGCTGATGCCATCCATCCCTTTAAGTTTGGTATTCAGGGGCATCAAGTGATTAGGTTGAAATTAGTCTTGAGAAAGATATACCGCATACAGTAAAAGTCAAGGCTTTCTTACCTATCCCTATATATCTTATTAAATGTTTACTAACAAATGTCGTGTGTGTGTGTGTGTGTGTGTGTGTGTGTTTGTGTTGGATGTGTGTGCACAGTTATTAATACTGGACATCCATGTGAATTAAATGTATTCAGACAACCATATGTTTATATCTAGGAGATTGTACATGTATTATGAGTGGGGCATCAGGGACTCTTTGGGGAAAGTTTTGATCCTGGTCATTCTGATCCACAGCATTGCTCCTAACACTAGGGATTGCAAGTTGGTTTGTGGATTCTGTTAGTTTCTTCATTGGGAATGTTCAATTCTCAGAACTGCATATAAATCAATACAGATTCATAGACAACTGAAAATGAGCTGAAAGCCTGCTGAACCACTGCCCCGGTACCACCTGTGCCCTGGGTGATGCTTGCTGGAGGAGATCAGCTAATTTTTCCCTGTGGAAGCCTGAGGCTTCAGGGCTAGTCAGGACCTCCAGGGACCCCAAATCTCAGAGAAGATTTGAGTTTCTCTTTTGGTAGCTATGTTCCATTAAGTCATGTGTTGAAGTAACATTCTTTTTTTCTGTACTGAAGGGTAAGGATTCTCTTCCTGTGGGAAGCAAATCCCATCTTCATGTTTGTCTCATAGTGTGGTGCCACCTAATTTATTTTCTCTTTTACCATTGAGTGACTGACCTATCAGCTGCATGCTCAATGTGGCCACCAGGAGACACCACAACATTTCCTTTCTTCCTGGGACTAACATGACTAACATGATGTTTTTTGTGCCTGGCTCCTTAGGCGGATTCTCCTTCTGGCTGTGACCCAGGGATGGTTCCTGAGCATGATGGTACGTGTGTGAGTGTGTGTGTGTGTGTGTGTGTGTGTGTGTGTGTGTGAGAGAGAGAGAGAGAGAGAGAGAGAGAGAGAGAGAGAGAGAGAGAGAGAGAAGAAAGAATAACTGAGGGATTCTCAGTCTATTCTAATAGTTGGATAATCACCTTCTGGGAAAGGCTCATGAGTTAAAAGTTTGTTCTTCATTGGATGCTGCTATTGGGAGGTAAGGGGAGCTTGTAGGAGGTGGAATGTAGTGGAAGTTAATCATGTCAATGGGTTGTTCTCTGGAATGGAATATTGGGGCCTGAGCCTTTCACTTTCTCTCTGCCTTTTCTTTTTATCTCTGCTTTCTGGCCACATTGATGTGAGCAGTTTTCCTGCAGCATATTATACTGCCCAGCCTCAGGTCCAAAGGCAACAGGGCCAAACAATCATGGATTGTAACCTCCAGGCAATGAGTCTAAATTAATCATTCCTCCATTCATGGTGTTGATCCCAGATATTTTAGTACTGTGACAGATGACTGATTAACACAGAAAAAAATGTGACCCTGCCTGGTCATGTGACTCAGAAGGCTTTGGAACTGGTTTTAAGAAGATGTTGACAAAGCTTGGAAGAACAGGCTAGAGAAAGCCTAGAGTGTTGGAAGAGAGCTTTGCTGGTGACACTTATGTGAGGTCAGACCAGAATATGTGGAAAAATTCAGACAATAGAGGCTGTGTCCATGATATTTTGAGGTTGAAGTAAGTTAGTTAATGGGAATTGAATTAGAAGCCACTCATGTTACTTCTGGCAAAAGATGGCCTACATTCTACATATACTTAGAATTCACGGGAGGCTAATTTAAAGGTAAGGGAAGGTTATACTTTAGATATAAGTTGTCTCTGGAAAGCTCAGATATAAGGCAATGCATGAAAGTTTATAGGTGAAATGATTGGGTTCTGAGAGCTTATTCCTAATGAGTGAATTAATTCACTGGTATGGATTAACTTCATGTTAACTGCAGGCAAGTAGGGTAGACCTAGAAGTAGTCAATCAGAGGGGGCATGCCTTTGGGGTTCATAGTTTGTCCCTGGTGAGCATACTTCTCTCTCTACTTCCTCATTGCCATATCCTGAGCTGCTTTTCCCACACCCTACACTTCCACCATTATGTTCTGACTCATTTTCACCCCAGAGCTTTGGATTTGGTGGTCAGTGGAGTGAGACCTGAAATTATGAGCTACATAAACTTGTCCTGCTCTAATTGTGGTTGTTAGATTTTTTTTTTGGTCACAGTGATGTAAAAGGCAACTAAAACAAAGACTAATTAATCCAGCAGGGAATATTTCAAGGCTGTACAGCATTTGAGATATGGCCTGTGTATTTCTAGCTGCTTTCAGCCTGACTTACTCAGGAACAAAAGTCAGGGTAGAAAGATTTAAAGTACTTGCAGGTTTTCCAGAAAAGAAACCTTTGTAATGATGGGGCTCAGGATGCAATGGTTGGTAAAGATATTAGTTCCATTACACAGAAGCCACCATTAGGCATCTCAGGAATGAGAAGAACACCACCCTTAGCAGGCTCAATGACTTGTGAAGAGAGTGTCAGGGTGCCCAGCTTGAACAGGGCATTCTCAGAATCCTTATGTCCAGATTCATTTTGCTGTGTAACTAACATCATATGGGCTCACAGAGGCCATGGTCTAGGCAGGTCTGGCTACTGTCCTCATCCTTGGTATTGTCCATGTGATGCTGGTTATCAGCCTTACAGAATAAAGAGTAATGGAGTTGTGAAGGTTTGCATTGATACTTCAGAGGAAAGGCTGGTAACCAGGATGTGCATATCACATTCAGAGTGAAACCCAGTAGTCCCAGAAACAGTGATTTATTAAACTATGAGAGTGGATCCAGTGTTGTGGTGGAAAGCTCAGTAGGTTAGCAGTGGCAGCCTATGAACACCTGCTCAGGGAAGTGAAAGTCCGTGAGCACAGCAGCTCAAGGGAGTGGTCCCACATCAGACCAGGCTGGAGGGGTAAGGATGCTCAAGCTTTAGGAGACCCATATCACACCATCAGGTGCCCTAGTTTCACACCTGGAACACTACACTTCATGGAGCACTACACTGAACATGTGCCCTGGTGTGCTTTTTCAGTTTCCTCCTTACTACTGTGCTCTTCTTCCCTTTGGGGCTAGTTGTGTTTCCCCTGTGTAGTTGTATCTTGGAAACATGTTAACTTTCTTTTTGATTATTAATGAGGATTGCAGCCAGTGCAGCTACAAAATTTTAGATTCTGCTGCTTTGCTTCCACCCATGACAGTCAGCAACTGAAGAGGCAGAGAGGTGGGAGAGGAAAAGGCTTCATTGGCAACAATTCAGCATTTCAGAGACGAATGGCTAGCTCCTGGTTTCATCTGGCTTAGTGCTGCTGAGTGAAAGTGTATACAGTCTGTTATGTGGAATTGTTCTCTCAGTCTTGGGCAGGTGGACACAAGCACAGTTTACTAGTATTGACAGACTGTCCTTTAGAGGGGTCTGGGTTCATGGCTAAGTGGTAGAGAGCTTGCCTGGCATGTGTGAGGCAGAGGGGTCAATTCTTAGAACCCTATATTAATCAGTAAAGATTCATAGACAACTAAATATATATATATATATATATATATATATATATATATATATATATATATATATACATAAAAATGTCATTTAGGAATTGGGGATGTGGCTCAAGTGGTAGCACACTCACCTGGCATGTGTGCAGCACTGGGATCGATCCTCAGCACCACATACAAATAAGATGTTGTATCTGTCAAAAACAAATAAATATTAAAAAATTCTCTCTGTCTCTCTGTCTCTGTCTCTGTCTCTCTCTCTCTTACTCTCTCTTAAAAATTGTCATTTAGAGAAGCTGGGATTGTGTGGGTGATATCTGGGTCCAGTGGACCCTAACCCATCTCAGACCTGTGAATCTAAGATAATGTGATTGTTTATATGCTTGCAATTCTGAAGGTGTGTGTGTCTGGTTTCCCTCCTAGTCAGTGTCTTTGTTACACTTCTGCCAATACCTTTTACTTTGGACATTTCCTGTGACATAGTAAGGTGGAGTGCCCAGTGCAAGGGCCCTCTTAACTGACTTTAGTGCTTTTAACTGACTCTATGGTTAGTCATTAAGATAGGGTTGAGGATGTGGGGAGAAAAGAAAGCTATACTTATGAATTAAAAAGAAGAGAATGGCAGAGAAAAACCTTTCAATTCAGGATTCAGCATCATTGTGTTACCTTGATTTTCATAAGAGACTTTGGAAAAGATCTATTGAGAATGCACTGTTAATATTTGTGGGCTCTTGGAGTCCAAATGCTTATTTATTTATTTGTTTATCTTTTTTTAATTATTTATTGCTGTGAGACACACATGAGCTTTTGGGGACAAAGGATAGATGTTCTGGCATTAACATTTGGTATTCCTCAAAGGGTCACCTGTTAAACATATGGTTCCCAATTGAAGGCATTATTGGGAAGCTTGTGGAAAGTGGGGCCCAGTTGATGAAAATTAGTTCATTGGGGATGTGCCCCTGATGAGGACCATAATGCACTTCTGTCTTTGTCTCTCTCTGCTTCCTAGCAGCCATGAGGTGATCAGTTTTTCTCTGCCATACACTCTCGTCCAGATGTTCTGCTTTGCTACAGGTCCAGAGATAAGTGGGCCAAGTGACCATGGACTGTAATCTCTGAAATCATGAGCCAAAATAAATCTTGCCTCCTTTGAATTTAGTGATCTGAGGTATATTCTCACAGGTTTGGAAAGTGATCAGAACAGCTGCCATTCAAAACACAAGAGACCCCAGACCTTCCTCTAACCAAATTCACTTCTTCTGTCTGAATGTAGCACAGAAAAGCTGACAATTTACTCACTAATTTTTTGAGCAACAAATATGCCAGTAATATCTTCAGGTTAGAATTTGGGCATGTAAGAATGCCAAAGGCCACTTGTGTGGAAACACTGCAGACTCCATTCAGAAATTGGAGCTGATGTGGCTTAGGGGGGAGCCCAGGTGAACAAGCCAAGCCCTGGCATGGGAATTCACATTGCACAATGATCTGGCTTTCCAGCTAGAAGATATCTATCTGGGATGATGGTGGATACTCAAAAGAATCTACTTGGGGTGATTCTCTCCTTTAGAAACCCCTTAAGTGTCCCAGAGTACCTTCATCTCCAGAAGCATTATCTGAGAGGACTCTCTTATTATTTGAAGAGTTTTTCTCTATATTGAGCAGTTATTGAGTGGCTGGCAAGTACCTTTCAGTTTTATAGGAGGGAATGTGCTCTCTCCTTTGCACTTTTATATTTTCTTACATTTTCAACAACAAATTATGTGGCTGAAATTTTAATCTTCACCCCTATATCTCTGTGTGCAGGGCCCACAAGATGATATCCTCAAACTGTTTGTGTCAGTGTTCAGATTATGTATGTGATGTTCTGTATATGTATGTGTGTGTGTGTGTGTGTGTGTGTGTGTGTGTGTGTGTGAGAGAGAGAGAGAGAGAGAGAGAGAGAGAGAGAGAGAGAGAGAGAGAGAGAACACAATAACTTTTTCCTCTAGCATCAGGGATTTGTGCTCTTATTTGTTTCATGTGTATAGGTATAGAAAGGATATGCAACAAGACACCATAAATTATCTTGTGTAGGACTGTTTCATTGTCGTGTGTACATATTTTATGAGTGATTTCTTTGGTCAGTGTTGGCTGAGTACCTATCTGGCAGGACATGTGTTTAGAATTCCAGTGGTGCTTCTGTAGGTGTTGTTGGCATTGTGGACAATTGTGAACATGACTATTGTGAATGCATTTGCAAAGAGTTAGGATGTTGTCTTCCATTATGTGTTGGATCTCTGGATTCTCAGATTTTAAAATGTATATGTATGTTCATGTTGTCTAGGTGAGAATTTAGGGACATAATCTTTGGTGTACAGAGATTTGGAGAGAATGGAATCATGTTGGGGTGTTTCAAGTTATGTATATGTGGCACATGGATGTATACAGATTCTGTTGATAATGTCTCAAGTGGACTGCTGTGTATTTTTTGTTTAGGGCTTTGAGGAGATACTTTTATTCTTGGGAATGGAGGGGTATCCTTTGTGAGTAGGAGGAGTTAGCAGTGTCTGTATGTCTGAGATTTTTTTGTTGAACTTCAAATTCTGAGGCATTTTTGTACATGCATGTTTGCAACATACAGGTGATTGTATGTTTTCATTTGAAAATACAAATTGTTGTCACATGTTAATAAGTAACTTGTTTTGTCTATTTAGTTACTGAAGGAGAGTTTGTGTGATTGCATTTTGGGTTATACTGATTGGTGTGTGTTTTTCTGGGGTCTGATGATATGTGTATCTGAAGCACACCAGATGCTCCCAACAAAAAGATCCTTGTCATAATTAAGCTTTTTCTATTGTCAGATCAGCAGCATGTATGCAGAGGTTACTGTGGTTCTGTGGTTGTAGCTTCCTCTTTCTTGTAAATGCCAGGTTTTTTTATATTTTGGTAAAATCTTGTGAAACTTGTGTCTGGCCTAGAGAATGGAATGAAAAGCACTTGTCAAGTGAATCTTCTAGACCCATTCCCCCCATGAGTTATAAAATTTAAAATATTTTGAAATTATCTGTCCAGATAATGTTTCAGGCATACAGCACACTCTGGACTGGTTGGCTACAGCCAATAAATCTGCTTTCTGAAAATTCCTGTGGTATCCAGCCTCTTCAGTCCTACTTCATATCTATTTTAGGTGTTTCTTGGAGGTGACTGGAATATGTATGAGATTTTGTAAGAAAGATTATTGATTGGAATTGTTTGAATTTTGCTGAGTATTTGTTTTAATTTGGGCATGAGAAACTCTGGGTTTACATTCAGGCATCTGGAAGATAGGAAGTTTATGCAATTGAGTATTTTCAGAGTTCCACAGTGTTGTGTGCTGTTGACTGAGTGTATCAAGAAGTATGAGCAGTTCTGTGCATTAATAATTAATGAGTATTATTAATGTGCATTAATAATTAATAATGTCTCATTATTAATGTGCATTCTGTACACATTAATAGTGAGAGAGTGGCTGCATGTACTATGGGTCTGTGGGAGTACTGGATATTTTAGATTCAGACAGATACATGTGTTCTCAGACTTGTGTAATCTAGGACTGTGAATGTATTTAGGAAATATGATGGCTGAGTATTCATTCTCAAACTGTAGATGAGTGTAGATTAGTATATTTATATGGGAATAAAAGGAGGCTTGAGTACTTATAGTGTATAAGGGTTATTTATGATGTGGTGGGACTTATGAATAATTATTAAAAAGTGTGTTTGAATGGAGTATTTTGGTAAATACTTTTTGATATACAAAATATTGAATTTTTTATTTCATTTTATTTTTTTGGTTTGGGAAGGGTGTGAGATTAGAGAGTGCAGGGGTAAAATATGTGTATTAAGGCCACACATAAATTATGTGTGTATTTGGAAAATGACAGTGAGTAGAGATTGTAGTTGACATCATTGTGAATACATTGGAGAGGGTTGGGAAACTTTATGTGTATTTGGGAATTGGTATTTGCACATCAAGTGATTCTGGGAATATGGAGTCATGTATATGTGTGTGTGTGTGTGTGTGTGTGTGTGTGTGTGTGTGTGTAGTGATTGTACCTGTGTCCTTTAGTTGTTAAGGATGTTGTATTTTGGTAATCAGGTTATATCTGGTTGCACTCAATCTTGGGGGATCAAGTCTGTGAGACTTTCAAGAGTACTTAGGATTTTGTTTATGTGACTTCTGGAAACAAGTAGGGTTTTTTATGTGTAGGGGGTTGTATGTTGTATTTCTGTGTGTGTGCATACTCTGTGTTTGGTAATATATGCATGTCTTCAGGAAGTTTAGAGTATAGAGGAATATATAAGCCTGCATTTGGAAAAGCACACATTACAGTTGCATGTCTGTCAGTACCTGGGTGCTAACAGGCATATGTACTTGGGGGTATGCATAGAGCATATTTTCTTAGAAAGGAAGTGGTGGTGTATGTATAAGGCAGGGATAAGGGTGATTTATGCATATGTGTTAATGGTGGGATGGCAGTGAGTTGTGGGTCATGCACCTGTTTCCAAATGTGAGGGGTTTTAATGATATCTGTGGTGGAAGGGGTTGTAATGAGTATTCATCATCACGTGTACGTGCCTCAGAATGGGGTGTTCACAGGTGTCTGTGGCTGGATGGCATGTGTGCTTATGTGTGGCTGTAAGGGGTGGCATGAACACATTGGTGATGGCAAGGCTTTTCCATGTTCACTGACACTTGTTCCTGTTGATCTGGAGCTCCATTAGTGGTTTCTGCTTTCTCATTCTTATCTGACATCTGTCTACATCAGTTGTGGTGGTGGGTGGATGTGCCTCTTGGATCCTGGGCTGGTGGATGGAGCTGATCAGGGATGGCCCCTCAGGAGTGGTGGGGGAGCTTTTCCTCCAAGATGTGAGGTATGGCCATTGTGGTTCAAAGGGACAGAGTCTGGAAGGAAACTGCCAGGAGTTTCACAGATCCAAGGACAATTGTTGAGAGACTTATTTGTTTGTCCACTTTTTGCCTCCTCCCCTGCATTTTCACCTCTGCCAAGACAAAGACAGAGACCCTAAGCACAAGTCTCCCCAGGACCCTCCCAGCCTGTTGCTCTCCTTGGCCCATATGTGCACATGACTGGCCTCATGGTGTGCATGCTCTGGCAACATCACAAGCTCTATAATTATTACACCACTGCACGTCTGTCAGATTAGGAGAGGAGTTAAGAACTGATTGTACACTGATAGTTGCTTTAAATTTTCCTGAGGAGCTACCCTATTTGTATTCTTTATTTCTTGATATGACCAAGTGAGTGATCCATCCTTTCAACCTGAATGATCCTTTCACATTTCTACTCATGGAGAACTTACTTCTGATAAGTTTCTATTAGTGGAGAATTTACTTGGTTTTTATTTGTGTGGAAATAAGTAGGAGGAGTTTGATTTTATATACATTTTCAAATACATACAGCAAAGTTTCGCCATGTAAACTATTTGGGAAGGCACGTCAGTGGTGTTCACTACATTTATTTTTCCATTCTTCAGAAACCAGCATGCACCCACAGAACTTTTCTCATCATGCAAAATTGATCTTCATTTGTTAGACAGTGATCATCAATTTCCCTCATGCCCTAAGAAGCCACCTTTCTCCTTTTTGTATTATTTTAATTACTCTGTGTACTGTACTTCATATAAGTAGGATTATACAGTAGGTGTTCTCAAGGTCCATCCCTGCTCCACTATCTGTCAAGATTTCCTTTGTTTTTTAGACCAAATAATATTCCATCATGTGCTACATGTAAAAACATTCCTCCTTCGGATAGGAAAAGGGCAAAATTGTACAATGAAATTGACCAAACTATCCTATATACATATATGAAGAGACCACAGTGAATTTTATCTTTATGTAAAGCACGAGTTAAGAAAACTATAAATACGCGGATGGAAGACCAGTATAGAAGAAGAAAGGAAACAGGGTCAGGGAGGAGGGGAGGGAAAGGCAAGTTCTGGGGACTGACTTAGAACAAGCTATATTCTGTGCTTATTTATAACTATAATGCACAACTAAAAAATAAAAATATTCTTCCTCAATGGACCCTTGAGTATAATAAATAATCCTGTAGTAATTATAAGCATATAAATATCTCTTCAAAAGAAGTAGAATTGAAGGGTCATTTGAATGATCCTTTTGATAATTTGGGGAACCGCCAATCAGTTTCCCATGGAGCCTGCACTACTTTGCATTCTAACCCACTAGGTTCCAGCTCCATCATATTCTCAGCAGCACTGGTGTTTTCTGTTTTAGTTTTGGTGGTGGGTGGATATGCCTCTTGTATTCTGGGCTGGTGGATGGGAGCGGATCAGGGATTTTTCTGTTTTCTGTTTCTTTCAGTTTCATCATATTTGTGAAGCTGGATCTCATTTTGATTTTGATTTTGATTTGTCCACTGATTATTGATATTGAACATCTTTCTATGTGCTTCTCAGCCATTTGAATGTCTTCTTTGGAGAAACATCTGTGGAAGTCCTTTGCCCATTTTAATATTGGGTGGTTGTTTTCTTATTGTTGAAGTATAAGGGCTCTTTATATCATAGATCTTAACTTCTAATCAGAAATATAATTTTAAATTTTTTTCTTACATTAGTTGAGTCATCTTTTCACTAATAACTGTGTCCCTTAATGAATAACAATTTCTGGATTGATATAGTTTAGTTTATTTCTTCCTTTGGGTGCCTGTGCTTTTGATGTTCTGTTCAAAAAGTGACTGTCAAAATCCCTTGTCACAGGCTTTTTCTTTTGTGTTTTATACTTTTAGGTCTTACATTTATGTCCTCTATTCATGTTGAGTTACTTTTTGTCCATGGTGTCAGATAAAAGCCCAACTTCCTTGTTTGATGTGTTGTTGTCTATTAAGTTTTCTCAACAGTATTTGTTGAAAGACTGTCCATTTCCATGGAATGTTGTTGACATAAATCACTTGAGAACTTATGTGTTTTTTTTTTTTTTCCATTTCTGGATTCCTTACCCTGTTTTATTAATCAACATTTCTATCTTTTGTTTTTATATGACTGGTAGCTTTATAGCAGGGAGTTTTGAAATTATGACAGGTTAGACCACCAATTTTGTTCTTGTTCAAAATGTTTCTGAAGTTGGTTGCTTTCACATTCCCTATCATTTTAGGGTGGAATTTTAAATTTTTGCAATGAATAATCTCTGTATCATGTTCAACAAGACTGGTATCTTAATTAGAATAATATGTATTCCATGTTTTTATGAGTAAATGAAAATATTATCTACTTTCATGTAAAACAAATATGAGTAAATAAAAATATAAAATAAAAATGGTATTCATGAAAAAAAAAAAGAAGTTAGGAATTTTTTAGGGATTGAACAGAAACTGTAGATTTCTTTGGGTAGTGTTTATATGTTAACAAGTTTAAGTGTTCCTGCCCATGATCATTTGATATCTTTTACTTTTTGGTGTTATTCTAAGTTTCATTGCTTGTTTTAAAGTCTTCACGTTTGATCTACTTGATTGGGTAGTATTACATTGGGTCTAGTATTACATTTTATTTTACTTGTCAGATGAAATTGTTTTCTTGATTTTCTTTCCATATTTTTTATTATTAGTGCATAGAAAAAACACAGTTTATTTTTTTATTTTTTAAAAGAAGCTTCATTAGTTTTATTTTTTATTAGTTGTTCAAAACATTACAAAGTTCTTGACATATCATATTTCATACATTTGATTCAAGCGGATTATGAACTTTCATTTTTACCCTATATACATAATGCAGATTCACATCGGTTACACATCCACTTTTATACCTACTGCCATACTAGTGTATGTTGTATTCTGCTGCCTTTCCTAACCTCTACTATCCCCCACCCCTCCCCTTCCCTCCCCTCCCATACCCCTTCCTTCCCATCTTCTCTCCCTACCCCATCTACTGTAATTGATTTCTCTCTCTTGTTTTTTTCCCCCTTTCCCCTCACTTCCTCTTATATGGAAGGCCTCCTTCCTTTACCATGCAATTTCCCTTCTCTCTCTCTTTTCTTCCCCCCTTTCATCCCTGTTAAGTGGTGATCTTCTCATGCTCTTCCTCTCTATTCTGTTCTTAGTTGCTCTCCTTATATCAAAGAAGACATTTGGCATTTATTTTTTAGGGATTGGCTAGCTTCACTTAGCATAATTTGCTCTAGTGCCATTTATTTTGGTGCAAATTCCATGATTTTGTCATTTTTTATTGCAGAGTAATACTCCATTGTGTATAAATGCCACATTTTTTATCCATTCATCTATTGAAGGGCATCTAGGTGGGTTCCACAGTCTAGCTAATGTGAAATGTGCTGCTATAAACATTGTTGTAGCTGTGTCGCTATAGCACGCTCTTTTAAGGTCTTTAGGGAATAGTCCAAGAAGGGGAATAGCTGAGTCAAATGGTGATTCCATTCCCAGCTTTCCCAGGAATCTCCATACTGCTTTTCAAATTGGCCACACCAATTTGCAGTCCCACCAGCAATGTACAAGTGTACCCTTTACCCCAAATCCTCGTCAGCACTTGTTGTTGTTTGACTTCATAATGGGTGCCAAACTTACTGGAGTGAGATGGTATCTTAGGGTGGTTTTGATTTGCATTTCTCTGACTGCAAGAGATGGTGAGCATTTTTTCATGTACTTGTTGATTAATTGTATGTCCTCCTCTGAGAAGTGTCTGTTCAGGTCTATGGCCCATTTGTTGATTTGATTATTTGTTATCTTATTGTTTACATTTTTGAGTTCTTTGTATACTCTGTATATTAGGGCTCTATCTGAAGTGTGAGGAGTAAAAATTTGTTACCAGGATGTAGGCTCCCTATTTACCTCTCTTATTGTTTCTCTTGCTGAGGAAAAACTTTTTAGTTTAAGTAAGTCCCATTTGTTGATTCTTGTTATTAACTCTTGTGCTATGGGTGTCCTAATGAGGAATTTGGAGCCCAACCGCACAGCATGTAGATCGTAGCAAACTTTTTCTTCTATGAGATGCAGAGTCTCTGATTTGATATCAAGCTCCTTGATCAATTTTGAGTTAACTTTTGTTCATGGGGAGAAAAAAGGGATTCAGTTTCATTTTGTTACATATGGATTTCCAGTTTTCCCAGCACCATTTGTTGAAGATGCTATCCTTCCTCCATTGCATGCTTTTAGCCCTTTATCAAATATAAGATATTTGTAACTTTGTGGATTAATCTCTGTGTCCTCTATTTTGTACCATTGGTCCACCCACCTGTTTTGGTGCCAGTGCCATGCTGTTTTTGTTACTATTACTCTGTAGTATAATTTGAAATCTGGTATCACTATACCACCTTATTCACAATTCCTGCTTAGAGTTGCTTTTGCTATTCTGGGTCTTTTATTTTTCCATATGAATTTCATGATTGCTTTATCTATTTCTACAAGAAATGTCAATGGCATTTTGATTGGCATTGCATTAAACCTATAGAGAACTTTTGGTAATATCGCCATTTTGATGATGTTAGTTCTGCCTATCCATGAACAGGGTATATTTTTCCATCTTCTTCTATTTCTCTCTGTAGGGTTCTGAAGATTTCATTGTATAAATCTTTCACCTCTTTTGTTAGGTTGATTCCCAAGTATTTTATTTTATTTTTGAGGATATTGTGAATGGAGTGTTTTTCCTCAATTTCATTTCAGAAGTTTTGTCACTGATATACATAAATACCTTTGATTTATGCATGTTTATTTTATATCCTGCCACTTTGAAAGACAATGCATGCCAGCCAAGAATATTTTACCTAGCAAAATTAAGCTTCAGGTATGACAACAAAATAAAAATCTTTCATGATAAACAAAAGTTAAAAGAATTTGCACCTGAAAACCAGCATTGCAAAGCATCTTGAACAAAACACTACATGAGGAAGAAATAAAAAACAATAACTAAAACCAACAGTGGGAAGTACCTCAGTAAGCCAGAGAGCAGGGGGAAAGTTAATCATGGAGAAAGAAACCAAATTTTTTTTAAAAAAGATAAATAATCAAACTTGGCTGGAAATACAAATCATATATCAATAGTAACTCTAAACGTAAATGGCTTAAACTCACCAATGAAGCGACATAGGCTGGTAACATGGATTAAAAGAAAAATCCAACAATATTCTGCCTCCAGGAGACACATTTGATTGGAAAAGACATACACAGGCTGAAGGTGAAAGGTTGGGAAAAAACATACCACACACACGGTCCTCGTAAGCAAGCAGGGGTGGCCATCCTCATATCGAATAAAATCAACTTCAAGATTAAGTTAATCAAAAGGGATAAGGAAGGACATTATATGCTGTTAAAAGGAACCATTCACCAACAAGACATAACAATTATCAATATTTATGCAACAAATAATGGTGCTACAACATTCATAAAACAAACTCTCCTCAAGTTCAAGAAAAAAATAGACCACAACACAATAATTATGGGTGACTTCAACACTCCTCTCTCACCATTGGACAGATCCTCCAAACAAAAGTTGAATAAAAAAGACAATAGAAATCAATATCACAATCAATAACCTAGACTTAACTGACATATATAGAATATATCAACCATCATCAAGTGGATATACTTTTTTCTCAGTAGCACATGGATCCTTCTCAAAAATAGACCATATTTATGCCATAGGGCAACCCTCAGTAAATATAAATGGGTGGAGATAATACCATGCATTCTATTTGATCATAATGGAATGAAACTGGAAATCAACGATAAAAGAAGGAAGGAAAAATCGTACATCTCATAGAAAATGAACAATATGTTACTGAATGATCAATGGGTTACAGAAGACATAAAGGAGGAAATCAAAAAATTCTTAGAGACAAATGAAAATACAGACACAACATATCGGAATCTATGGGACACAATGAAATTCATTGCCTGGAGGTCATTCCTCAAAAAAAGAAAAAAAACAACAAATAAATGAGCTCACATTTCATCTCAAAGTCCTAGAAAAGGAAGAACAAAACAACAGCAAATATAGCAGAAGGCAAGAAATAATTAAAATCAGACTGGAAATCAACGAAATTGAAACAAAAGAAACTATTGAAAAAATTGACAAAACTAAAAGTTGGTTATATGAAAATAGAAACATAGTTTATGTGTGTGGGGTTTTGTATTGGCACCTTTGCTGAATTTATTCATTGTGGTGATTATTTTCTTGGAATCTTGAGATTCTCCAGATAATACTTTATCTCACTTATAAACAGAGGTTATTAAACTTCTACCTTTCCATTTGGCATGTCCTCTTCCTGTATTTCTTTCAGATTGATCTGGCCAGGATTTCTGATATGTTAAAAAGAACAAATGAAAGCATGTAAATTTGTTTTCTTTCCATTTTGGAAAAAAATATTTTATTTTTTGATTATTTAATATATTAGAAGGTCATTTCTTATGTGTGATCTTTATTTTATTGTTGTTTGCATTCTCTCTTTTTTTCAGTATCAAGAATTGCATTTATGGTCTCACACATGCTAGGCATGCATTCTCCCAACCACAGAACTAAATCCTATCCCTTTAAAAAATATTGAGACAGAATCTGGTCAAGGGGTTCAGGGTGGTTTAGAATTTATGTTTTTTTCTGCCTTGGACTTTGAATAGCTGGGATTACAGGTATACACCATATTATCCAGCTGTTTTTCTTCCTTCTGTTTCTTGTTGTTTTCAACTTCTAATCATGAAAGGTGTTCTTGCCAGATGGATGCAATGACAAAATTCATAGTTCCAGGTTCTTTTTGTGAACAGATAATTAAAGGAGACACTCACTAGACAAAGCACAAGGAGTTACTCAAGTGAGAGTACACTGGGTTAGACAAGGGACAGTGGGCTCACCCATTTGAATGGGAGGCCTTGAGGCAGAGAAGGAACTGGGAAGCTGGCTTTGAGAAATAGACACCAGATCTGGGATGCTAAAGTTAGTGAAAGGATATTACTATCACTCCATAGGATATGACTACAAATGACTTTGGCAAATAAAAATTTCTATCAAAAGAGAATGTTGATAGAAATTTTGTTTCTGTAGCTTCATTGGGAACTTGACTAATTTTAGATGAAATTATGTAGGAGACTTTGTTTAATACTGCCCTAGTTCTCAAATTATAGGACTACTGACTGCTGGGGGTAGATTTTTTATGTGTCTTGGAGTGATGAAAAAACCCAACCACTTATATGCTAGCTACTGCAGGGCTTGGAACACCTCATTTAACCAAATAATCCCTTTTCTCACTAAATGGAGGTCAGGAGCCTTACCAGAAAAAGGCAAGAGACTTAATCCAAAATTATTGTTGTTTTCTGTAATTTTAGTTTTGGATGGACACATGGGATCTGTATTTAGTTTCATGGGGAGCTGAGGATCTAAGCCACAGCCTCACACAGTGCCAAGAGATTGATTCAGACACATCCCTTCATAAAGCACTTTACCAAAGAGCCACAGGTGAGGCTCCTTCATTTCCATTTTGAAACTGTTTTCTTGAGGCTTCACAAAGGGGTGGCCTGAGGCAAAGACCTTCTTGACATGCAGAAGAATTGAACAATAGGTAAGAAGAAAGCCTGAGGACACACTTTTTCACAAGATGAACACTAGGGCCCTGACAGCTCCTGATGAGGCTATTGGGTTGCTATCTAGCCAAGCAGGGATTCTCCACTGAGAGCCTTACTGGTCACACTGATTTCTGAGTTTTCTGAGATGCTTGGCATTCCTTTCAGCAATCCAGGACATGGCCATTTCACAGAGCTTGGAGCTGGTACATATCTTGGACACAAAACCATGAGCCCCTTCTGGAGAGTGGCCAAAATTCAGGAAAAATACAGAAACTTAGGAACATAGTAGGTGTTGCCCATCTGCAAAGCAAGCAGCAGTCTATTCATATATTCACCAGAATGAGTGTTGTAAAGCTTTCCACTGATGCATTCTGCTTCTCAATTTTTTGTTTCCAGAGACTCAGTAAAAACTACCTGAGATCAGGTTTTGGAAGGGCACAGCCAAGATTAGGAGAGATTAAAGGCTCTGTCACTGTAATCTTCTCTGCCACCTACAAGGTTTTAAACTTCTGAGAATATTCCATTTCAGATTTGTATCCACAGATATTCTTCTTCTTCTCCCTCTAATTGTGTATAACTTGGGGTGATGGTAATATCAAGGCATTGTTCTTTATGACAGTGGGAAGTGATCTTGTGTAGCACATGTTCATATACACATTGGAGTGATTTTAATATTTTCCCTTTGAAGTATTGAATCTCTGACCCTAATCCATACTCTACTAGACTCTGACTACTAATCCTAATATTATGGATAAAAGCAAACCTAAAATAAAGAAATGCACGCAGTTCATAGGAAAAATTGTGTATTCATTGATTTTCCTTTTGCTTTATCAAGAGTATGTTTTATAACACTAGTCACATTTTCATTCTAATACTCCTCCATGGATCGTCAAATTTAACAAATGTATAACTTATAATTCTCTTTCTCTGTAGCCTGTATATACATATATATTGCCCTTCCTGCTATCACACGTACATTCTTGTAAGTATTCTGACTTTGCCAAATACAAATTCCATGAACAGATCACTCCCCCCAAACCCCAGGGGAACTGAAAATTCAACAAATGGTGAGCTCCATAGTTAAACAAGTTTATACATAACCCCATGTAGAGTCAAATGAATATTTTTGTGTTCTTCGAATGATATATGTTCCATTAAGAATTTGGATTTGCAGCATATCTATTGATACTTTTACATGTATTTAAGATATACATTTCTCTCTCTCTCATATATATATATATATATATATATATATATATATATATATATATATATATATATATATTATTGAAAGGAGTTTTCTCACCCCTTAATGGTTCCTGAAAGAATCAAGACCCACAGTGCCACCTACGTCATCCTTGAATGATTTCTAGACCAGGAAGCACTGGAGATTCATTGGATCTCCTGTTTCTCATAATGACTGAACCAGATAGTGCTTTTTTTGACTGGAATTCATGAAAATGGTATAGAACAGAGATGCCATTGAGTTTGAGCCTGCTGGGAACTGGGCCTGGAGCAGTGGAGTGCAGGTGTCTGATAAAACATCTATGGTGGAGCCATGTGAATCTGTCATTGGCTTCCAAATGACATGTGACTGACATAGGGCAGTCAGCAGACCCTTATATGTAAAGGCCTCTTGTTGTGGGGAGAGGTTTTGGAATGATAATCAGAATCAGATTGCTACTCTAAGTGGAAAAGATGGATGGGATAGCAGCCCAGTTGGTGTTTTCTCTTGCAAAACTTGACTCACCACATGTGACAGAACTCCCTCCAGTGCTGTGTCCCAGTTTGTTGTAGGGACAAATGAAGCAAGGCACTGAGGATAGCAGGAAACAGTTTTATTTGGCTGCAGCCAGGTTCAGAGAGCACAGCTTTTGCTGTTATCAATCAATCCCTCCAAGTTCAGGGAGTTTCAGAGTTTTATACCCATCATGTAAGTAGAGGGGCTCAGATGTTCACAGTCTTCAGAAGTTCACATAAAAGCAGCTTTTCTTTCACTGTTCTGGGCAAGTTAACCCATCAAGGACAACACTTGAGAAGAGGAGAACTTCTTCCCTTTCTTCCTCCCTCTGCCAGCTGTTACCATGGAGCCCATTTGTAACTTATCTAAAAAATGTAGACATCTCTGTGAAGCCCAGCTCAAGGCCAGAGGCCTTGTTTGCACATTTCTTCAAAGCACTATACTGGATATATTTGTGAAAATAGTAAGGGGGTGTCCAGCACCTGGACTGCTGGTGTCTTCCTGGCCAGTGGCCAAGTAAACAGGGCAACACAAACATAGAAAGTTTATCTACATTGAACTCTTTTGCAGAGACTCTTTGGCTGACATTCCCCAAATCAGCCATGGTGAAGCAGACTTTTCGGTGACAAAAGGGGGTACCACTTCAATGGGTCCCCCTTTTCCTCCAGGTAGAAGTCTTATCTTCTGTCCTTTAATAAAGCTTCAACTTTCCACTCTAAGCTTGCCTTTATGTGCTTCTCTGGTGTTATACTTCAGCATTAAGAAAGCAAGGCCTAAGGGCTGGGGATGTGGCTCAAGCGGTAGCACGCTCGCCTGGCATGCGTGCGGCCCGGGTTCGAGCCTCAGCACCACATACAAACAAAGATGTTGTATCCGCCGATACTATATATATATATATATATGTTAAAAATTCTCAAAAAAAAAAAAGAAAGCAAGGCCTCATTACCAGTAAACAACAGTAACAATAACAGTCAAAGGACAGAGATAATGCCAAAAGTAAAGTCAACATTTAGAATTGAAGATAATAATAATTTTTAGTGATAAGAATTCCTTAATCTAATACTTTAAAAATAATAACAACAAGTTGCCAGGGAGCAAATTTGTCACATATGCAGTCAAGGGGAGAAATAAAGAATGTCCATGCGTTTCTGCCCCTTTCAACTCTTTATTCATTCAAATTCTTGATACAACTTTATAGGTTCCTAATGAAGAAAACAACAATCCTTAGTGATAGGCACTGCCATGGAGATAATAAAATAACACCAAGCAATTCTAGATTAATTAATTTCCAGAAAACAATTTTAGATTAATTCTGAACATTGCAAAACAGATTTAATCATGACAGGCTAGTGACAGACATTTCCTCTGAATGCTAAGGTCAAAACTCTCAAGCCTTAGGCTTTATGTCCTGCAGATGCACAGTCACTCAGACAGAAGTGATCAGATCCCAAACCAAAACAGGCTTTTTCTGGTGGGGAGTGGACGACCAGTTGAGGAGAGGCTCACAGGGAGAAGTTGCAGCTCTCATAAAGTTCCAGACAAGGTGGTAGAGTTTGAGAGCAGTGAGGATCACACAGAGAATTGGAAAATGATGGCAAGTGATGGGATGTCAGTGTAGGTCCTCATTAGATTCTCCAGCTGGAGTACATACTTGTTTAGGCTGGCTGAATCCCTGTTTATTCACTCTATTTTTTATACTATTTTTTTACCACACCTTGTAATTATCAGGTGCCACCAGATTTCTCATTTACCCTGAGGTCAGAAATATCTGGTCTGGTGTTCTCCATCCTGATATTCTCACCTTTCACTTTTATCAGGAGAGAAAAGCCTGCCAGAAGCTTTATTCAGTTTATCAGGGTGAGGGGAAGTAATTTGTTTGAGGCATATTAGAGGGCTCTGTGGGTGTGCCTGGTGATAAATGACCTCTAATAATGACCTCGGGTTTCAAAATGGAGTTTTTTAAATGGAGTGAGAAACTGATGTGACTCCATTTTTGAGAAACCTGCCTCTACCTCAGAGCAAAGCCTGTCCAAAGGGGGGAGTTACCCTTGTCCGTGGAAAAACTCAGAGTGCTCCTAGGCATATACCCACCCTGCTGAGTTGTTTGTCTGTAAATAACTGTAGAGATCTTCCATGCCAAGTGATCCTGACTCAGTTGCACTAGTTTAGGACCCATAGCAACCACCTAGCTACTACAAAAAGCATGAGACACAGAAAATACCTGAAACACCAGGTGACCTTCCCAGTAGTTTTGTTGATTGGTAACATGATTAGGCAAGTTTATCATATACACTCTTGCAACCTCTGATGGCCTAAACCAATCAGTTCAAATGTATCCACAACTTGAACTAACCAATCACCCTTACACAACTTGTTCCTGCCAATGAATGTGCTAATCAATGTCAAGAGTTGTTGTTTGGCTTTTCTGTGATGTGAAATGATTGGCTGTGTGATGTTGTGATGCATACAGTATCCCCCAAAATCTATTAATCCTCACTGAATTAAGGGTCAAGACTCACTCTTTGGGACCACTGTATCTGAATTGGTTGTAAGTCCAGGCCTGAGCTTACAATAAACACTCTTGTGTGATTGCATCAGATTCAGCTCCTGGAGGTCTATTGGGGTCCCATGAATCTGGCATTACAGGAGTTGCTTAGGCTCAGGCCTAAGGCCATTCTCACACAACCCCATTCACCTTGACAGCTCTTCTGCAGGTATACAGAAGCCATAACACATAACTTCTGTATTCATAAACTTGATCTCTTGAGTCCAGTGTCATTTCAAGTTCTGGGTTTAAAAAGACATATTCATTTTCCTTGATGTTTTCAATAAAGCACACAGAATTCTTAGAAATAGCTTGGAAGGATAAAAATGTTATATTGCAAAACTTCATAAACTTTTAAATTGCTTGCTGTGTGTGACTGACCAGTATGTGAAAGGCCTTGGGGATATGTGAATAAATTATGAATATAATAGAGAGAACTCTTGAGACTTTTTTTCTTACTGTACACACATCCTGAGGCCAAATGAGGCTGTTTACTAGAGGTCATATCTCAAATAAGAGATAATGATCATAAAGGAATAATTTAACCTATATATTATAAATAAATCTAATATATATTTAATTAAATTTGAGGACATATATGGTCATGCCAAATAGTTTGCTGAATCATTTCAATTACAGTTATTTAGTTATTTAAATGTTTTGCTTACTATCTGCATTAGAGACATCATTGACCTGCAATTCAGGAAAACTGTTAATTCTAGCATTGAATTTATCAGGTTTTGACACTTTGATATACTACTTATTGCCATAGGATCTCTTGTTTCTCTCTGTGTATATTTATAAATTTACACATTCTAGAAGGTTTTAGAAAGATAAAAGAAAATATGTAATAAAAGAGTAGTTTAAAAAGCTCTTTAGTATACCATTGCTATGGTTATTAAATAGCATTTTATTTTTAAGAATGTATTAACCTGGGGCTGGGGATGTGGCTCAAGCAGTAGCGCACTTGCCTTGCATGCGTGCGGCCCGGGTTCAGTCTTCAGCATCACATACAAACAAAGATGTTGTGTCTGCCAAAAACTAAGAAATAAATATTAAAATTCTCTCTCTCTCTCTCTTTCTTAAAAAAAAGAATGTATTAACCAGCAATATGTATATAACAATAATATAATAAATAAATATGGCACAAACAAATAAACATAAAGTAATAAATGTTATATGATTTATTTTATAATAATATTGGTAAAATATACCCAGAGGTGAAAATAAACATTTAAATAATGATACAATTACATGTCCATTTTTATTAAAGTATAGTGAATTACATCTCTTTTTGTAAATACTTTTGTTCATGAAAGCATCATAAATATTATTATCAAATATTATTGTAGCTGCACAAAATTAAAAATCCAAATTGTACATATATCAGTAAATAAATGCCTTTTAGTGACTGAAATTTCTGAGTCTGTTATTGTGAAACACAAACATTCAGTAAAATATGCTCTGAAGAAAATGTAAAAACATAGAAAGGAGTATTTAGAGTTGTTTTACCATGAGATTAATTTAAAATACTTTTGATACCCGAACAAATACTCTGAGGTTTTTACTCTTAAGAAATATGTATTTCATATGTATGAAACAGTATTGCAATTCTGTCTCTGAGTAATGCAAGCATAAGAGAAAGATGATAAGAATATTAAGTAAGCCTCAAAAATCTGAGAATCATGAAATAAATAAATTCTTGGCAAGAAAATGTCAGAATCAATTTTGATGTAAAGTCAAACTAATAAGCATTCTAATTTATCAAATCTTAATGATTTAATATATTAGAGAAAAGAAATCAGAATTCCAAGCAAAGACTTGAGAAATGGGTGTGCACAACAAGGTTTAAACTCAGAAAATTTCATACATCCCCTGTGTCTGTCCATGTGTCTCTCTCACGTCTTTCCACTGTGACACCAAAAAAAAAAAAAAAAAAAAAAAAAAAAAAAAAAAAAAACGAAGAACAAGTTTTCGAGTAATTATATTTAGTTCTTAAAACAGTTAAAGAAAATAATTAGCTCTCTTTATCTATTTTTAGAAGTAATTTGCCTTAGTATTTCTTCAATAATTAACGATTAACCTGTGCTTGTTGCTCATAATACAGAATGTATAGAACCACCCAGAATGATAGCACTATTTAAATAATGTCAGAACCAAAAGTGCTACAGAACAGTAGAAACTGAAAAACAAGGCCAAAGCCAGTGCAGGACCACACAGCATTTAGTACATACTGTCTTAAAAAATATTTTTCTTCAAATCTTATATTTTAATGGATACATGGTAAGAATCCAGAAGTTAAATGTAAACTAGCAAATTTACATTCATTTCTGGGACACTTTTACTTATGGTTCTCTAGATTAATTAATTTTAATGCCTCTCACCATGTCCTAATTGATATTCTAGCTACGGTAGATAACGTTTTCTTATTCAACATTTATCAGGTAATTTACAAAGAACTCCATTACAGAATACATTCATTTTTAAAAATTCATAAAGCAACAGATGAAATTGTTTAAAACACAGACACAGTAATATCACAGGATATAAAGTCTGTGTAGACACCATGGTCTTTATGTTTAGCTCCTAGTTTAAAGAAAGGTTGACAGGCTTGGATGTTCGGTTTTAAACCTTATTTCAAAAAACTTGAAAGAACTTTTCTGTGTCTTTAGACAGGGAGACTGGTGGTAACTCAGGGACAACTGTGGGTTTGGCACCTTTATTCATGATCACTTTTTACTCTGTGGAAAGACTTTAAACTCCTTGAAGATTCACATTCCCACTCAGCAGTAGGGAATTTTATTTTTTTATGTTATATCTCCCCTTTTCCATATCTCATTTCTCTCATTTTATAATCATGTTAGGAAAATTTATTCTCCTTGTCCAATCTTCTGTTTTCATTCTGAAGAAGCTTTTCAACATTATCTTCCAGGTTTTATAATAGCCATCTATTTTTTTAAATTTTTTAATCTTGTTCTTAATATACAAATTCTCTGCCTTCATTTTTGAATTTTGCACCTGGTGAGGTGTGATTCATTGAGTTCAGGTTTGAAAAAAATCATCTTTAAGTTATAAAGTTTCAATCATATAAATTAAGATAAAGAAACAGTTTTAAAGTCACCGTATTTGCTATAATATTTTAAGTACAATACTTTTAATTTACAAATATTTAAAATACATTAATTTTCTTTCTCATTTGGCAATCTTAGTGAAGGCATAATGGCTCATTCTATTTTTACTTATAATTTTATTCTATTAAATATGCCTTTTTGTTTATTATTCATGTAAAATTATTAATAGAAATTCATCACTGGTTAAGAGACATGAGTCAGCCAAGAGGCAAGTTAAATAAAAATTCAAGTTTTTCTCCATACACAAAATAACTGTCTAAGCATACTTTATGCTGGAAAAATTCCTCAAGATGGCAAGTAGCACAAACAAGTGTGCTGAAGGCTGAAACTGATTCTGAAAGCTAATGTGGTGGATGTGATAAGTGGATGTGATATTGGGAGTTCATGGAGACAAGTGACTGCAGTGTCTACCTGTCCTGCTATGAGGTCTTCTTCATGGTATAAAAACATTGTCTTATCCCTTGTTTACAAAACTTGAATTGATGGAGTACACAAACCAAGCTTCATGTAGTTCTGATCTCAAAAGTTATGACCACTACATGTCTACATTGTATAGAGCACTTGCTTTTTTCCAGGGCTACTTAATTTAGAGAATTCCAAAAAATTCTTTTATAACATATAAGTAAAGAAAACAGGGTTGGGGATGTGGCTCATGTGGTAGCACGCTCGCCTGGCATGCATGTGGCCTGGGTTCAATCCTCAGCACCACATACAAACAAAGATGTTGTGTCCGCCAAAAACAAAAACAAAAACAAAAAATTAAAATTTTCTCTCTCTCTCTAAAAAATAAATAAATAAATATTTAAAAAAAAAAAGAAAACAATATTGGGCATGTTCAAATTTTCCAGAAAAATCTGAGAGCAATTATTAATGATTGACAGATAATCAAACTGAGATTCCCAGAGTAAAGTGATATATCATAGTTTATAAAGTTACTATGTGAGAAAAGCTAAGATTCAAATGAAATCTAGCTAAGATTTTACACCTAAAAAATACTATAATATTCACAAAGTCTTAAACCTAATACATTATGAGGCAAGGCTATTACTTTTTTGGCTTCTCCATTTAATATTTTTATTTCAGAAACATTTTATTAGTAGAAATAATAGTATTTCTGATGATAAATATATAAGGAAATATTCAACTCCTTCAACATCCACAATGTTCAATAGAAACCATGTAGAGTTTTTATAGCTTTATATCAGATTTTTTAAAAAAGAATTTATACTCTGATAGTTAAAATCATTTTTTTAATTGTGCTACTATAAACATTGTTGTAGCTGCCTTCTTGTAGTATGCTGTGATGCCCTTCAGCATATGAATTGATAAAGAAAATGTTCTTTTTATACAAAATGGGATAATGCTCATCATTAAAGAGAATGAAATCATGGCATATGCAGGTAAATGGATGGAGCTGAAGAATATTATACTAAGTGAAGTAAGCCAATCCCCCAAAACCAAATGCTGAATGTTTTCTCTGACATAAAATTTCTGATATGTAATGGAAAGGAGGGAGAAGCATGGGAGGAATAGACAAACTATAGATAAGGCAGTGGGGAGGAAGGGGAAGAAAGGAAGCATGGGGATAGGAAAGTGATGGAATGAGATGGATGTCATTACCCTAAGTACATGTATGAAGACATGAATGGTGTGACTCTGTTGTGTACAAGAGATATGAAAAATTGTACTTTATTTTTATAAAATGAATTACAATGAATTCTAGTGTCTTTTAGAGCAAATTAGAATAAAATCTAAAAATTATGATATAAAAGATTGTGAGCAAATTCAGAGGAAATAAAATATTTAAATACAAAAATAAAAAAGCATGTTTATATATGTTGAAATGTTTTATATATTCCATTGTGGAGTTTGTAATACTCAAGAATAACTGTAAAATATTATGAAAAAAAGCAAATATTTTGAAGCAAATAAAATATATTTATTTATTAAAAACGTAATATATTGTCTCATTTAAATCTATTCTTTGAGTGAGAGAGAGAAAAACAGAGTACAAAGAGTGATTAATAAAGTAAAACAAAATAGGTAGAAGTGGAAAACTAAATATACAAATGAAGAAAGAAGTTTTAAAGTACTAGAGAATCCATGCTAACAATAAGAAAAGTAGTGAATGCATGATAAGACTGTGAGGAATGACAGAGTATTTATCCTCTGATAAATCTCTGAAAACTTATTTTCTTGGGATAAAGATAACATATGAAACTATTTCTCACAAGTTTAGACACGATTTTGTAATTTCTTATTCATGAAAGTTTATTAAATAATATCAATACTAGATACTTCCTGGAATTTTTCTCCAAGTCAATGAAATCTTTTATATATTTTAGAATATGTATGTGCATGTGCACTCCGGAACACTATGTATAAATGTATATATGTTTTATGTAAAGTTAACTTTTATATGTATGTGAAATAATATGATTCTTTTATATTTCTCTAAATATAATGGTAAAAAAATATTTTTGTAGAAAATATAATGTGAGTGATCTGTTTGCTTCATTTTAAAGTATCTGAATTTTTTTTTACATAACTGGCTTTGTAAAGCCAGTCATTTCTATATTTTAAATAAAAGGTGTGTTTGAGTGGGCTGGGGATGTGGCTCAAGCAGTAGCGTGCTCGCCTGACATGTGCACGGCCCTGCGTTCGATCCTCAGCACCACATACAAATAAAGATGTTGTGTCCACCAAAAACTAAAAAAAAAAAAATATTAAAATCTCTCTCTCTCTCTCTCTCTCTCTCTCTCTCTCTCTCTCTCTCAAAAAAGATGTGTTTGAATAAAAGCATTTTAAGAAAGCCTCCACTCAATGATTAATAAAATTCCCTATTAAAGAGTATTAAAGTGTATTTATTTATTTTTTAGTAGAAAATGTTTCCCATAAAAAGAAGCAATGGATTTTAGCCCACCACAGTAAGCTAGCTAAATCACCTTTCATATAAATCTATGGCAGGGATGCTAGGAAGATTATATTTCAAAGCACAATGAATCTCAGTCATCAAATAGAACTCTAGGCTTCATGAAACCAAAAGAAAAGATTTTACCAGCATTTTCTATTTACCACAGAGCCTTCTCTCAAAGAAATAGGCAGTCCTATGCTAAGTATTTGATAGCATACCCTTGGTGTCAACATTTCCTATTCTCTAACAATCCCTGGAGGTCCAGATTTCCCCTCACAGTCAGAATTCTATTTTCTTCTATAGGGTATGCTCACAAAGCAAAACAAAGAGGAGTTCATGGAAAAGGACTTTTTCACTCATATTTTCCTTACTGTCTTTTTTCTGGAAATAAACATAAGGCATCTGTCTTCAAAATTGCTTTCACCATAGTTTACTACAATTTTCTAATCCCAATATTGGACTGCAGGAATCTCTTTTGTGGGAGCCAGTGTTGAGGGTCTTCTGCTGCCAAATAGAGGCCTCACAAGCCATGTGCAATGTGGATGATCCATGTCATGTCTTGTGAGCTGCATGGCTTACACATTTGCTTTCCAAAGGAGTCAATCTGATGTGATCTAAAAGGTCCTGTATTATATAAATTCTGATTTTCTTTGAAATTGGCCATCTTTATTCAGCTCACCTAGTGTGCTGCTCCTAATGGTCTCTGCATTAATATTAGTGAAACACAAAACAGCAGTGAGCCTCAACCATTATTTTTCACCTTTTTCAATCCAAATATTCTTCAGGACTACTTCAGGATTTTTTGTATAAAAAGCCCACCCCTCTTATATAGGTTAATATACCAGTGGATTAAAAAGCCCTATTCTTATAGCTTTATGACTCTAATTAGCTTGAATGCTTAAAATGGATTTAAGTTAAAAACCATGCTGTTTTGTTGCAGTAAATGGTACTGTGTATGTGCATCAAATCACTGTATCAGTGTGAAGTAAATGTATGGATACTTAGATCAAGACAGCAGAGGCATGGGTGAGAAATTCTACACATCAAGAAAGAGCTGAAAGACCTGTGTTTGTGCCTGGAGCTGGGATTGTGACTCAATGGTAGAACACTTGCTCAGCATGTTTGAGGCACAGGGTTTCATCTAAGCGCTGCATATAAACAAAATAAAGACCCATCAACATCCAAAAATGTATATAAGTAAAAAAAGTGCTTAAGTACTTTCTCAGAATTAGTCTATGCATTTTTAAGAAAATAAGAACAAAATGAAATGCTTTACCCCTTGTAGAAAAGCTATTACCTTCAATAAAGTGCTGCTTATAAATTTATTTCTTCTTTGTTATCCTGTGAGAAAAATACAACATGTTAAAAAATCAGTTGTATATTATCAGCCAAAAGAATGATTGAATATCAGAGTTTTTCCTTTCTATGCAAAAATCACCACCCTTACTATTATTGTAGGAGAAATTAATAAACACAGAAAGCTTGGCTATTCTCACAAAGTTTATGTAAACATGTTACTCTAAATTAAATTTATATAATCAATTATGATTTGCTACCAATGCAGATGTCTTGTTACCATTTGGAACACATGAAGAGGTGATGAATTGATGGCTATTTCAGTTTCAAGAGAGACATTTCCTATAAGGTGTCTGTGTATTGTCAAGAAGATAAAACAAGAACAGTAAAGACTTATTGATTCCTGATCCATGCAAAAATAACTGAGAAAGAAGGGTGATATCACTTAGAAAATGTACACAAGTTTATAAACCACTTTTAAAAAATCATATTAAAAATACATACAAAGAACTACAGATCCAGTTAAGACAAAATCAGCTACTCCAGGCAATAATCCTACAGGAGATATCACAATATCAATACTTGAGAAATACTGCCACTTGTTATCTGATCATATCACTCACTGAAACATCACCCAGGAGAGTCAGAGCCAGTATAAACACTCCCAGAACCATTTAGAGCACATTATTCTTTAATACCTCAGAAGTAAATGTTAGCTAGAACCTACTGACATACTAAAATTGTTTATTATCACAAAGGTGAACCAATATATTCTGCTTTACAACTCTCTTGGCAGGCCAGAGAACAGGGTAAATTTATTATCTACAGCACCATAATGCTCACAAAGAGCTCTGTATTATTCATAAGACTGCATATATATTATAAAAAACATTTTTTCCAGTTTATAACATTGTTTTATACATATCAATACATTATGTTGTGGAAAGCAAAGTACATATTATTACTGATGGCTGTTGACAGGATTCAATAAAGCCCCAAGGGGTTTCACTGATAATCCTAAATCACAACTACTTTTCCAAATAAAAAGCCACTTCTATCTCTCACAATATTTAGAGGAGTTTTGCAGAAATGTCAGTGGTTCATAAGGAAGAAACTTGGGCAGAAGCCCCAAGAAACCAGTGTAATTTTCTAAGTTTAGTTGGGAGGAGAGGGGGGTCTTCTATATTAAAAAATAAGCCCTCTGTAGAAAATGGAGTCTCTCATGTGAAGATTAATAAGTCTAATTTTGGAAAGAGAGTTTCTGTCAGACTTTGCTAGTATTTCATTTGGTTTCTTATCTTTCTCTTCCTGTGTCAGATAGTGAAGTGCCTAATTTTAAAACCACATTTTGAGATGAATGTCCTTAAACAAGTTTAGAGATTTTTCTATTGACTTAGAATTCCTCTGCAGTTTTCAATTTGGAAGTCATATTAAAATAGGCAGACTGCATAACCAAATGTTATTCGGATGTCTTCAAATAAATTTAATAATTTTTTTAATTCCATGTACAAAGGAATAATTTAATTACAACGAATAAAAGATAAGTTGAGAGTAGTTGGTTCTTTTCATAAAGCAAAATTTTTTAGACATCAAGAACTCCATGAATACAATTTTGAGCTGAAAATGGGTGGACTCCTCCTGCCCCAGCTGACCCCAGCGCACCTCTGGCACACATGCCCACCCAGAAAGTTAAGTCAAGGGGGATAGAGCTTGGCGCCTCTGAGGCCCTGCCCCCATCCCCGCCCCTGGCTCCAGCTCCCTGTCCCCGACTCTGGCTCCCCACCTCAGGCTCCCGCCACCACCACTGAGGGCCAGGCACCCAATGGAGGCTTGGCCTGCTCTGCCTGAGCCTCCGCTGCCCTGCCCGCTGCAGCTCCTCCCTGTCAGCCTGTGTTGTGTGACGCCCCTGACAAGGGCAGCCGCCTTAGGGGCGGGTCTCTCCTCCTCCTCCTCCTCCTCCTCCTCCCCCTCCTCCTCCCCCTCCTCCGCCTCCTCCTCCCTCTGGCCTGCACCGGGGGCTGCAGCCTCCCCCCGCCTCGCGCTCCAGGACTCGTCTCCCGAGTTCTCCCGAACTCCTCAGCTCCATGGCGCCTCAGCTCAACTCCTCAGCTCCATGGCGCCTCCGGGATGCAACTCCGCTTTTCCGCACACTAGGGCAGCGGTGCCCTCACCCAGAAACAGCCCTCTTGGGGGCGCTGGGCTCCTCGGGGCTCCGTGTGGGCACTCACAACCAGGGGTGGGGACCCAAAGCCCCTGCTTACCTCCCACCCGCCCTCTCAGCCCCTGGGGAAGGCACGGTGACTGGCTCCTGTCATCGTCAGTCAGGTGCCTGCTGCCCAGGGCGCTGACCTTCTCCGCCAAAGCTGTAGCTGAGGCTGCCGCTGCCAAGTTCCCGTGTTATAATTCCTCCTGTTAGCAACTCCTCCTGCTCCACTCCTCCCCCTCCTCCTCCTCCTCCACTCCTCCTCCTCCACTCCTCCATCTCCCCCTCCTCCTCCTCCCCTCCTCTTCCTCCTCTTCCTGCTCCACCCCTCCCCCTAATCCTCCTCCTCATCTCAGCATTTGCCAAGAGAGACGGACCACACCAGCTCTGGAGCAGAGGAGGGGGCTTGGGAGCAAGGCTGTCCCTCCCTCCTCCTCCCCAGCAGTGACCACTAACAAGTCCTGTCACTGGGGAAAGGACGGGGTGGAGGAGGGGGCAAAGGTGGACTGAGAAAAAAAAAAATATATGGGTGGAGGGCATAGGAGGTGGAGAGGTGGGGCAATTCTCCCTGGACCATGGAAGTTTTTCAGTATCTCTCCACCAAATTAAAAGTAATAAAAAATAATAATAAAAAAAAACTCATAAGGAGAAAAAAAACTTCTGGAGCCATCAACATTTTTCTTTTTCTTTAGTCTCCACCTTAGAATCTAAAATATTTTATGATGCTATCATCATCCAATGATGGTTCTGCAGGCTTATGGGGGAAAGGCATTTTCAAAGTTTTAAAAATTTTTCTGGATGATTTGCACTTATTATTTTATTAATTATGATTTCTTTCTAGTCTATCCTAAACATGATTTTAATATTGTCAATTTTCCTTATGTGTCTCAACAAATCATTTTTTCCTCCATTAAAATCATTAGTATTCATTCAACAAATTCTTTTTTGGTATTTAAAATATATATATATTTCCCATGAACTGAAAGCATCTCCTGTTAATACTCTAACCTGAGAACACAGTGACCTAAGAAAAGAAAAAAAAAAAAGACTTTTGTAAAGAAACTCAAATAAAGACTATTTAATTCAATAATAGTTTGCATCTACCTATACTTGGAAACTAATCTTTTAAGAAGTCAAAATGAGAAACTTTGTATTAAGGACTATCTAATTTAAGATCTTGGATCTGCTGACAATGGTGTCAAAATGTGAAAAGAAGCACACCTAAAACTGCTGAGTCCAGCAATTAAAAACATGAGAGGATAGCAGGCCCTCAATATCAAAGAAAAAAGGGGTCGGAATCTTCTGGTAGAGTGCTTTTCTATTATGTGTGAGGTACTGGGTTGAACACTCAGCAGCACATTAAAAAAAAACTAATAATGATATTATATCCATCTACAGCAACAAAAAATTTCAAGAAAAAAAGGACAGTGTCTTAGACTTGTGTACCCTCACTACTTGTGTACCCACAAACATATATATATATATATATATATATATATATATATATATATAGAGAGAGAGAGAGAGAGAGAGAGAGAGAGAATAAATTTTTCCTTTGATGCTTTTTTAAGTAACTTTACAGGTGTGCATCACAATTCTAGAATCCCCCTACCCTTCTCATTATTATTATTTTGAGTGACTGTGAATGCCTTGGGTTGATTTACTTTGAGGGAGAATTTTCTTCCAATAGTAGAACCTAACCCAGACAGACGTGCATTAACACTTATCACTGTATATAAGGTTAAAGCAATTTGTGAATAAATATGTATATATTTTTGTTTATGGAAATGATATCACAGTTTAAATTTTTATTTAACTTTTCTGTTCACTGATCTTATGAAAAACAGCTTGAGGTTTAAACTCATTAGCAATTTCCTTAGGCATCAAGGTCCCCATATCTCTCACTCCTAAAAAGAGACACACAAGTATAATTTTAAAGTTTTTTCTATTCAAATTAAAAATGAAAAACAAAAGTTAGGCACAGTGACATACACCTGTAATCCAAGTGGCTCAGAAGGTGGTTGCAGAAGAACTGTGAGTTCAATGTTATATTCAGCAAAAAGTAAGGCACTAAGAAACTCAGTAAGACCCTGTCCTTAAATGAAAAATAAAGGAGGAGGAGGAAGAGGAGAAGGAAAAGGAGGAAAAGGAGAAGAAGAAAAATAAGAGCTTAAACAAATTGTAACTAAAAACTCTATATTCAATATATTATCATGGATTGACACTATGAATTTATTAATACATATATGCACTTTGGAAAACCATCTTAATATTCACTATTTACCTGAAGTCTCAGGCATATCTCAGTTTACTGTATCCATATTTCACATTGAGAGCTATGGATTCATTGACATCAGCAAGATGAAAGGCCTGAACCACTCATTTTTATGTCCTAGGCGATGGAATACACTTCCTGGACATTTTCTCAATTGGGCCAAAGAACAGGAGAGACAGTGCCCATTGAGATAGCTGGCAGCTCCAACCCAGAACTGTACAAATGTGGGCATTATTTCTCACTAGTTTCTAAGAATAGATTCATTCCCATTTCAGATCCCACATGGTAAACATAAAGAATTGGTATCACAGGAGGTGGATGGTGCCAGGTCTTCAGATTTTTCAGTAGCCCAGACTCTACAATCTAAATACATTAAAGGGAAACTTATTTGCAATTTTATCTTGAAACTAGAGGCAGGATTGAGATATTTGGCTTTTATAATTGTGCTAATATTCATATCAAATTTATAAGATACTGGGAGAATATTTTCACAATTAAAGGCATATATATCTATAAATATTTTTCTATACTTCAATACAGTTTATTAAGAGAGTCAACAAAATTTTAATGAAGAAAAAACAAATCACTGTCTATAAGATGACTGCTGTTTTTCATACAACCTCTGCACATCATGAGATTGAATCCTGGCATCCAGCCTATAGTGAATAAATTAACTAATTATCTGTCACTAATTAACTCATTCTAAAACATATTAGCTCATATTTGGGATTGTCGTCAATTTAGGCTCAGTTCACCTGGAATCTTTGCTGCACATTTTTAGCTGATGGTTGGTAAATGTACTGAACTTTAGAGTGTAATCTGGCTGTCAATAAAATACCCTGATGTTTTTTCCCAAAATAACTCATGATTAAAAAAGTATTGTGGGCTGTTCTAATGGAGGTAACAGTGTTCTGAAAGAAAAAACAAAAACATTCAAATGTTTGTTGACCAGATACCTGACTAATACTCTTTCATAGCAAACAGCATTACATAATTCATAAAAAATAATAAGAGACCATATTCAAAGTTTTGGAAACACATTCTTCATTTTTCTAGAGTAGGAGTAAAAACATAGCATCTACTTTTTAAAAATTTTTTTTAATTAATTTTTAATGTAGGTTGTTCAAAACATTACATAGTTCTTGATATATCATATTTCACACTTTGATTCAAGTGGGATATGAACTCCCATTTTTACCCCATATACAGATTGCAGAATCAAATCAATGGTTTGCAACTGATGTGATTCTGCATCTACTTTTTGTATATAAATGAAGCTGAAGAATAGTTACATGTTAGCATTTATGATTATTGTACCTTTTATAATAGATGAGGTTCACATAGGTGTTCAGTGTGAAAGAATATTTGCTAAGTCTCACAAGAATATTTGCTAAGTAACTTTACTGGAATTCAGGTTCAACTTTACCTTATCTCAAAGCCAAAACTCACCTCCTCTAGGCTACATGAGTTATCAATATTTTTATATTCTCTTGGATGTTAGATAGCGACACTTATTCAAAAGAGCAGAATTTTTGTTTCTTTTGTATCAGAGATCTTACCCAGGGACATTTAAGCACAAAGTAATGCCTCCAGCCTCATTTTATTTTATTTTTTGTACCAGGGATTGAAGCCAGGGGCACTTGACCCTGGACCACATCCCCTGCCCTATTTTGTATTATACTTATAGACAGAGTCTCACTAAGTTGTCTAAGGTCTCACTTTGGCTGAGGGTGACTTTGAATTTACCATCTTCTTGCCTCATTTTCCCATCCTTCTGGGATTATGGTTGTGTGCACCTTGCCCAACACAGTTGTGGTGTTGTTTGTTTGTTTGTTTGTTTGTTTGTTATTGCTTTAGTATTGTAAAGGTAAAATCTTTAAGGTGCTTCTAAGCTGCAAAGCCTGAGTTAAAGGATAAAAGACCAGGCATTGTAAAGCTTCTAAGCTACAAGGCTTGGGTTAAAAAGTAAATGACCAAGTATTGTTAAATTCCTCTGCTACCCCCAAAACGTGTAATTCCTGTAGCTGTTAGGACAATACCTGAACTGCCCAGTAAATATTCCCATTGATTCCTTGGTTGTTTATTGGCCAGGAATAACCTGGGTCTCTGTGAAGCCTGGCACATAGGCATTGCAGGACCTAAACCAGTTTGAAAGTGTACCCCACTTAGGAGTGACCAATCACCCCTGCCCCATCTGTTCCCACCAATGAATGTACTAATCATGTCTCGGAGTTGTTGTTCAATTTTCCCGTGCCTCATGATGATTTGTTCTGATGTATGCAAAGTCCGCACCTTCCTCAAAAAGTGTACTTAAGCACTGCTTGACCTCTGCTCTGGGCTCTTGTCTGCTCTGCCTTCTTGAGTGAGCCAGGAGCCCCAGCGCATTGGAATGGATCCTCAATAAACCTCCTTCTGCAAATTGCATGGGCTGTCTCTTCCTTCGACGTTTTGCCAGACCCTTACAGTATTTGCTGAAGCTGTCCTTGAAAGTGAAATCTCCCTGCCTAAATCTCCTGAGTCACTGAAATTACAGAAACACATCACCATATCAGTTCTTTTCAGTTCATACAAAGGCAGAATTAGGATGTCAAACAGAAAGAGAGCTGTTAAATTACCCGATTAAATGGTGTCTTATTTCCTAATATTTAAACATTGGACTTGTTTTGACACATAATGAGAAAATATTATTTTAATCAGGAGTCTGTTGATTCTCATTTTATCTATACAATTTGTTACAGTTCAAAACTTGATTTAATTTGAAAATATAATTCATCCTGTAAAATTTCTGTGCTTTCTCTGCTTTCTGTTAGAACACTGGTTTCAATGCCTGTGCAAAATTATGATGAATTTACAGATAGAGAGAAGTCTATATAGTAAAATATTAATAGTATTAATTTTAATCATATTTTTGTTTCATATTTCTAACTTGGTTAGCAATATGAAGAATTGAACTCATAACTCCTCTATCACTGAGTTATACTCCCAGATCATTTTCTTCTTTGTTTTATGACAGTGTTTTTCTCAGTTGTCAAGGCTAATCTCAAACTTTTGATCCTCAAGCATCAGAAACCTGAATCGCCGGTATTGAAGTGCATGACCATGTACATGACTATTTTGTAACATTCTTAAAGTTGAGTATACAAACTCACATAATGGTGCATTCCTGTAACTCTAGTTACTCCCAAGAATGAGGTACTTTCTTTTTTAAAATTCATCCATGGTGACTAAGATGCAGATAATTGCTTTGAGAGAGCATACAACACAAGCCTTAAGTCATAGACTGAAGGATCAATTTCTAGTGAATGAAAAAAATATCAGACATATAATATTGTGTTGCGTAATCACAAGACATTTTGTTTGTTAACAGCAACACAGTGATGAGTATGTAACAGATTTGGTTGCGTATGTATTCTAGATGATTAAAATAATACTAGTATGGCTTCAGTACATGTGCTTTCTGAAGTTGCAGCCACAAAGCAACTGATCAATGATCATTTGCATGAATGATAAGCTTGTCTGGGTAACATCTGGAGGTGGCTTTTAGTAGGTCTTGGTTGTTAAAATTTATTTTTAAAGTAGTCTTAAAATACTCTAGATGTTGAAAAACTTCTTATCCTTTAACATTGCTTGGCTTAAATTTATGCACTGCTCTTAGGAAGGAAACACAAAAGCCTTTTTAATGACAGTTGTACTATGGAAAATTGTCTCCACAAAGTTCAGATGCTGTGTAATATCAACTCCCTGAAATCAAAGCAATGGGAACTCAAGGAGTGACTCTCAGCAGCAAAGAAAGGAAATGACTTACATTCTTGGAAAGTGAAGCCACTAGCAGCTTTCTCTGACAAACTACACCCTGTGGCAACTGAGAGTATTTCATACAAAAACTACATTTAAATAGATGCTTATGAAAAAAATAAACAAATATCACCGGGCCCTTGAGGATAAGGGAAGGAATCACACATGGAAAATACAGCAAGAAATGATTTTCCTCTACATGTAGAAGTGCCAGACTTGAAGTCAAAAGCAACCTGAGAATTGTAAGTTTGTCTTCCCTGCTGTGGGTAATGCTCAGCTCCTGAGGAAAATGCTGGCAAAACAGATTCTATGCTAAAAAAAAAAAAAAAAAAACCAAAAATGTAGGAGTCAATGACCTAATATTTCTTTAGGCACAAGTTACACAAAAATAAGGTACCAAAATTTTGCAAGCCTTCATTTCAACTTTAAAATATACTAGTTTTGACCATTTTCCATCTCTTTATCTTTTAGAAAATGTTAGGCTCTTCCATCCTGGGACTGGAGGTGTTGTTTTCATCCTTTTGCTCTCCCACGGGTGGCCCCAGGTGACCCTACCTGACAGTGCCTGGCAGCCAGCCCAGAGAGTAAACTGGGGGGCTTCTTTGCTGTTGCCTGGCCTAAGGTCTGCCAACTCCTCCCAAGATCCACATTCTGCAGGCCGCACCCCAACTCACATGTCCCCTGAGATGGCTTCAGGACCAGGAGCTCCATAGTGGAGTCAGTTTCTCTAATGAGGCACTTTTAGGGTCATGGAGCAGACGCTGCGCTCTGGTCCTTTCCAAAATCTGGGCAGCTCGGCCTCTAGGGCACACAGCAGGCGGCACCCACAGCCTCAGGAAAGCGGGCTCCAATGCTGGTCCCTTCACAGTGATGCAGAGCGACAAGAAAGAGCCCTAGAACACAGTGCCAGAGACACCACCAAGCCCTGCAACCTGCGGAGCCCAGTGATCCGGGACAAGGCCCGGTGTATGGAGCCCAGAGCACAGCCCGCAGTCAATACAGGCCACCTGCCATCTCCACAGAGGGGACTGGGAGCTCCAGCCTCCCCTGCTGCCAGGCTCTGCTGCCCTCGGGCCTGTCCTCCTGACGCGGTGTGGGCGAGCTCCGACTCCCGAGGCAAATTGCTCGCCTGGTGCCGACCCTAGACCCGAGCAAACTAAAAGAAGAAGAAAGACCGAGAGAGGGACACTGCCTTCCCAGGACTGGGGACCTCGAGAAACCCTCTGTAAACCCGTCCAGATCGGCTGACAGGGGACCCAGCCACCGCCGCAGGTGCATGGTTCCCAGGGAGGTGCTGCGTTCCTTTTCTTCCCTCTAGAAAACCCTGAGCGCCAGGAGTCAGACCCTCTTCTGCTGTGGACTTCTTCCTGCCGGCGCCCCCTGCCTTCGCCTTCTTTGAGTCTCTCTTAATGATTATGTGACTTTTTGCACCACTTGGGGAGCAAGACAGAACACTTAGCCTCTTTTTTAAAAATAATTTTTAGTTGTGGATGAACACAATACATTTACTTATTTATCTAATATGATGCTGAGAATCGAAACCAGGACCTCACACATGCAAGGTAAGTGCTCTACCACTGAGCCAGGATCCCAGCCCAACTTAGCTCCATTTTGAAACAGATCAACTCTGTTTGCATAAAAACAAGCAGGCTGGGGTGACCAGTCATGATGCTTTTATTTATTTATTTATTTGCCTTGAAAAGCACAGAGTGTTCAGCAACTATTAAGAATGAACAACTGGATAGTGGCTTTGCAGGTTTTTTAGGAAGGCAGGTGAGTGACCAATGCCTGGGATCCATGTGACTTACCTGGAAACTGGGAAAGCACCAAGGTTGATCTTTCTTTGTGCAAGGCTGCCAATCATGAGGCCACTGCAGATATTTCTGACCAGTCAACTACTGAGCCGAGTGCCCAGCTGGGTTTGACACATTTCTGAGGTAATTCAACTTTTCTGAAATGATTCCTGTTTTCTGCCTCCAGCCAAAAGTCATCTCAAAATATTGATTCATTTCAGAAGGAGGAAAATAAGTTCTAATGCTGCCATTCAGGTCCAAGTCTTCTCCAGGGCACCTGCTAGGCCTGCTGTGAGCCTCCATCAAAATGGTCAGGAATTCACTGACAAATTTCAAAGGTGCTGAAATGTCATTACTGTTTGTATAATTTTGGATTGATTAACAATAGCATAAATGACACAAACATGACAAAGGTGGAAGGTATGAAGCAAACCTCTCATTGGCAATCTTTTTTTTTAGTCAGTATTCAGCAGTAGAGTCAAGCAGTGGTTTACCTAGCATGGCTTATTTGGGGGGCAGAAAATGGCTTAAGTAAGGATAAGAGTTACATAAGCTTCTTTCACCATCTCAATTTTCTTTCAGATGCTTACAACATTCTTATCATGGGCACTCATGCCATCCACATCTCCAAATACAATATGTCAAATCTTTCTTTTCTGAAATCTAGATTCTATTTTTTGATGTTTCATAGTCCTGCCAGAAATTATATTTCCCACCTTGGTCTCCTCTTTCATCTGTTTGCTTTCTATTTAAAAAAATGAAATAAAATAAACAAAGAAAAAATTTAAAAAAAATTCTTCTGCATGCCTATATATCTCACATTTCTTTTTGTTTTGAAAACATAGGACTTGGTGGTACTTTAGATGCTCTCTAGATCAGCCTTTTCTCTAATTAATAAACCTTGATTAAACTTCCAACATATTCAATGACAACCTATATTTTGTTTGTAAAGGGATGTTGAGATAAATTCTAGCTCTTGTTTCTTTGTTGAGAGCCATGGCCAGTCAGAATGATGCCTGGCATTTGCCAGAGGGAATGTTTGAAAGGTAAAAGGGAATGTTTGAAAGGTTATGCCAGGGAACCATTGAGATGATGATTTGTGTTAAGCTACATCTAATTGCTGTGAAGCTGGATTGATTCCATTGTATATTTGACCTTTACTGTCAGGCAATGGGGTGGCTCTTGCTGCTTTGGGTGCCTGATACTTTGAAGTTCTTCCTCTACTTTGGAGTTCTCCTGGGGATTCCCAGAGAGTTCCCATTGGTTGGGAAAGTGCCGGAGGAGGGATTTCCAGTGTGGGGGGTTGCTGGAAGGGCCATGGGAGTGGTGTTGGCGAAAAAAGCATGCACTGCCGGTGAGAGTTGAAATAAAGTAGTTGCTGTTTGAACCTACAAGGCTTTGTGGCGGCTCGGTTATTTGTGCCCAGCCAGACTGCGGCATTTCATCTTGATGTAAACTGTGAAGTATATGAAAAATAAGTCCAAGCACATTACTCTAAATCTTTTGTCATTTAAAATGATAGACCTCAGCCAGAGCAAAGAAACATATACAAAAATACTTGCACCAGCCTGGTTTCAGACCCCCCCACACCCTAATGGAGCAGCTGACCCCAAACAATAAGCCCAGGAAATACCCTATTCACATTCTGGTTCCATGTTAATTACTTAGCTGGGATCAGTGCTGAGAAGTAGGCAAATATCAAAGGTTCCAGTTTAGCTCAAGGCACTATCAGCATATTTTCTCAACTAATGAAGCCAGATTTAAAATTAGGTAGTCAGTGTAGCTAGGTAAATCGGGTCTAATACGGAGTGGAATCTAAAATGGAGGCCATGCTGAGAATGATTCTGGGAAAAACAGGACAACTCTTGGAATGTTAATGAAGTTCCAAGAAAAGCCCTAGGCCCAAAGTCCATCCCAAAGGAATGTTAATGAACAGCCCCAGCAGATTTGAAGATAGCCCATCCCAAAGAAGTGATAATGAAGTCCTTCTTGCTCTGACTACTTCTTTGGCCCACCTTTGTCCCACCCCTTGGGCCTTCCAACCTACATTCCATCACCAAAACTATAAAAAGGGGAGACAACTGCACTTCCACGGATTCCACCTCTTGGGTCCCCTTCTTCCTGTGGGAGAAGTCTTGTTAAGCTCGAATTTGGGACCCCCAAAAGACCACCAGAGACTCAAGATAGATGTAAGCAGCAAAGAGGTGTTTATTGCGAGATAACTCAGTCCTCTGCACGCACACACAGCAACTGGTGATGATGAGAGGCCCTTAACCCAGGGTTTGCAGCATTTTAATACATTTTTTGGAGAGGGCAGGGACTTCACATACATCATAGCCTCTTTTAGCAAATCATCACACACCGCGGGAAAATCAAATAACAATTCTAAAACATGATTAGCACATTTACTGGTGAGAACAAGTTGGACGGGGGTGATTGGCCACTTCTAAGCGGGGTACACATTTGAACTGATTGGTTTTGGGGCTTGGATGCCTAAGTGCCGGGTTACTCAGAGTCCCAAGTTATTAGACAACCAGAGGAGTCAGTGAGAATGTTTACTGGGCAGTTTGGGTATTGTCCTAACAGCTACAGGGATTACAGGTTTTGGGGGTAGCAGAGGAACTTAACAATACTTGGTCTTTTACTTTTTAACCCAAGCCCTGCAGTTTAGAAACTTTACAATGTCCGGTCTTTTACACTTTAACTCAGGCTCTGCGGCTTAGAATCAGCTTAGAAATTTTTCCTTTACAGTCTTTCTTGCTGTCCTTTAATAAACTTCTAATTTCTACTCTGACCTTGCCTTGGAGTGCTTCTTTGGTGTTATTCTTCAATATCGGTGAAGCAAGGACTCGTCACCGATCAACAGCGATAACACTACTATTGCTGGCAGTATTGTATTGTGGGTGTAATAGTGTAGAATAAAGTAAATCACCAATACCCTGAGTGATATCTTCCAGAGCCCTGGCCCAACTCTGCTGACCACAGTAATAACTCCACAACTACCAATTGCTCCTAAAAGAAATTTGTTTGTGCACTGTTTCAACTTTAGCAAATTTTGTTCAAGTTACTATGTTCTGAAGTTTAAAGTTTTAGATGCAAAGGTGACTTGGCATGTGCAAATATCTGTAAACTTCAAACAAATAAATTTGCATTCTTTTTTCTAGGACTTTTATGGACTATGGTTTCCAACAGTCATTCACAAAAGAGGTTAGAAAAAAAATCCCTGTTTATTCCCAAGAAATCTTTACACAACACTTTTACACTGGCTACTTCACATAAAATTGCCTCAGTGATTTAATTCATAAATCAAATTAATTTCCTGCAGCCTGTACAGTTCTGTTGTAATGGTTATTATAGTAATGTAAAATTGTCATGAGTGGTGAAACATTCCTGAAATCCTAGAAGTTCAGGAAAATGAGGCAGGAGAATTGGTAGTTTGAAGACAGCCTCATTCACTAAACAAGGCTCCAAGAAACTTAGTGAGAGCCTGTCTCAAAATATAATATAAAAAAGACAGTGGATGTGTCTCAGTGGAAATCACCCCTGGGTTCAATACTCAGCACCAAACCAAAAATTAAAAAAAAAAATAAGGATTCAGGGTACAAAAACATATAAAAAATGTTGGCAACAGCATAAATTTATTAAATATATTTTTGATAAAAGTGTTAAGGTTCTTTAAAAGCTCAAAATAAAAATGCTACATAATCCACTAGAAATAATTTGGAGTACTACCACAAGGTTGTACATGTCTGTACTCTCTGTGGCTTAGAAGGGTGAAACAGGAGGATCTCAAGTTAGAGACCAGACTCAAAAACTTGGCAAATTTTTAAGCATATCAGTAAACCCTGTCTCAATAATAAATAAATAAATAAAAGTGGTGGAGACTGGGTATGTAACACATTGGTAAAATGCCCATGGGTTTGAAAGGATAAGGTTTGTCCTGAAAATTTTTAAGTTGCATTCGGAACCTGAAATTCATGTGGCAGTAAAACAATTCCCAGAACTGCCCATTAGATGTGTATCGAAATCTCCCCTGACCACCTAGTTGCTCAAGGAGAACAACCAGCCTCTATCTCAGAGCAAAGCCTGTCCAAGGAAGAGACATGACCTTTGTCCTTGGAAAAACCCACAGAGAACTCCAAGGCACATTCCCACGCTGCTAAGATGTTTATCTACAGGAGAGATCTTCTGTGCCAGGTGTCCCTGACTCAGTCAGGCTAGGTGGGGACCCATAGCAGTTCAAATGTATACCCCCTTTGTACTGACCAATCACCCCTAGACAACTTGTTCCCACCAGTGAATGTGCTAATCATATTTTAGAGTTGTTTTTTTTATTTTCCCACTGTGTGTGATGATTTGCTATGATGTATGTAAAGTCCCTGCCCCCTCCAAAGAATGTATATAAGCTCTGCTCAAGTTGTTCCCGGGGCTCTTTGTTCTTTGCTCCTCTGAAGTGAGCTCAGAGCCCCAGCATGCTGGACCCCCAATAAATCCCTTTACTGTTGCATGAGACAGTCTCTTGGTGGTCTTTTCCTCCGACGTTTGCCCAACCTTTTCAGGTTAATCCCTGGGTTCAATCCTCAGTACCACAAATAAGTAAATAAATAAAATAAAAGAGAGAAAGTGGTATATTGAACTTGCATGTAATTTAAATTCAAAATAAATTTAAAAAATTATGGGTATATATGTAAAGCAATTGAAATCTTTTTGTTGAAGATATTGCTGCACTTCTATTTTTATTGTATCTTCATTCACAGTATCTAATAAAAGAAAACAAATTAAGTGCCTTTCATATAAAAGGTATTATCAGAAAATGCCTTTCAGGTGCAGATTATTCAATTAATGCCTTTAGGAACTACACACTTAAAATTAAAACTGATCCCTAGAAGTCAAGACTCAGATACTGGTGTTTTTTAAGTACTCCAAGATATTTGGTATCTGTGGGCACCTTTTTTCAGACTGTTCTAAAACTCAGAATGAGGTACATATGGAAGGTCAGGATGAAACCTCAATATACAGTAAATTCTTCAATGGGTAATCTTCACTCAGATACTCTAATAGATGAAACAGTTTTGGAGATAAAACTAAATTCTATGTTTCACTGATTTCTGGGTTATGGATTCAATCCAAACATATATTAGAAAAGACTTAAGGCTACTGGTTAAAATCTATTTATAATAGGTATTGAAAATATACCAAAGGCTGGGTGTGTTGGTGCAGGCCTGTAATCCCAGTTGCTGGAGAGACTGAGGCAAAAGTGATAGACCCAACCTGATCTTTTATTAAATTGGGAGCCATCTTGCCACACTGCCATGAAAAGATAATTTCGGCTTTACTACAAATTACTGCAAATTCTGAACCTGCTTGGAATGCCTGCCAGTGCCTTGCACTTACACATGCCTGGCTCTGCCGCAGTCTCTGGCTGGGCACAAATCACGAGTCTCCACACAGCTTGTAGATTCAAACAGCAATTCTTTATTCCCGAACTCACACCGGCCGTCTACAAACACGTTCTGGGGGAATCCACGTTCTCTGCCCAAATCCACTCTGCCGAAATCCACACTCTCCCCAAATCCACACTCTCCCCAAATCCACACTCTGCCCAAATCCACTCCACATGGGCTTCTGTCTCCCAAAATATACTGTCTGACCCTAAGAACTCAAGAGGAACTCAGCAGCAGGATATGCCCTATTCTAAAGTGGGAACACCCTAATCTCCTATTATGCTAAACTGCCCTATTCTAAAGGGGGAACACCCTAAACATGGATCCTGCCCTGGTCCTTGAGCAAGGTCACCTTTCAGAAGTCCTTCCACTAGACAGCATGGGAGTAAGCTGGCAAGGAGATTGTCATACCTACTTGGCTGATGGGCTCCCAGCATCTCCCCCCTTCTGATTAATTAAACAACAAGTAATGTGGCTTAAGGACCATGCCTGGTAGGTTGTCCAGTTCAACATATGGCTCTTACCCGTCATCGGAAAACTGACCTTTAGGCGTCAGCCTCCTGTCTTAGGTTGATACCACTGCAACTGGATCATACCAGTCACTGACTACCAGTCCAGCATACAGCCATACTTGTGGATAGGTCTATGCACCAGTGGGGGGGTGAGGTTCTTTGCCTCACCTCTGTTGGCCCCCAAATTTGGCCTTTGTGCCAGTGGGGGAGTGAGGTTAATGTGGCTTAAGGACCGTGCCTGGTAGGTTGTCCAATTCAACATATGGTTCTTACCCGTCATCGGAAAACTGACCTTTAGGCAACTGACCTTTAGGCGTCAGCCTCCTGTCTTAGGTTGATACCACTGCAATTGGATCATACCCGTCACTGACTACTGGTCCAGCATATAGCCATTGGCCCCCAAATTTAGACCATCACTAGCAGAAGGGAGGAGGTTACAGAAATGCCACGACACCAAGCCAATTGACAGTTCGTTTGGAAAAATTGCATCATTGGTGACACCATCAGCAAAGATCACTGGTGACACCATCAGCAAAGATATGCCAGCATTACCACAATTTGCTGCACTAAACGTAGTTACATAGTCCAGGCAAGTTCTGTAAGCAGTTCAAAGGGGAGGAATCTATCAATCTGTCCGTCTCCTCCCAAAGTCCGTTTCCTCCCAAAGTAAGTTGACTCCTTGATTGAGCATACTTGTTGAGTTATATTCATTGGGATGAAGATAGGAATTCTGGCAATGATGCGAAAAAGACATTATCCTGAAAAGAATTATTAAATATAATGAAAAGGAAAGGTGAAAGTAAACAAACAGATCTGTTAACCTCCTTAAAAAACAATCCCTAACAGCTGTTTACCTGATTTAAATTAGTAAACAAGCAGATCTGTTAACCACCTTTAAAAACAATCCTTAACAGCTGTTTACCTAATTTAAATTAAGCCATTTAAATCACATGAATAAAAAAATAATTTGGATCCATATTCTCATGAGCGCTTCTCATATATGAAATACGCACACACAGACATACAACACAAAACACAAATGTGCAAACAATCGTACAACACATAAGATAATAATAAAGGCCTTGTAGCTTTACCTAGGTGAAATCTCCATTGCAATGTTTAAAAACTCCATCTCCATTGCAATGTTTAAAAACTCTATAGTCAAAAAATAAAACTGATCAAAAACAAAAAAAAACAAACAAACAAAAAAAAAACATTAACCTAGGTTTGTATGAGCTCAAAAAATAAAAATAGAGCCTTATGATGTGGAAAAATGCAATAATAAAATAGATATTGAAAAAAGCATCCTGGTTAATCACTGTCGCAGATGTAAGAATGGCCAAGCTGGAGTTCTGGATATCAGCTGTTATGGATTTGAGTCAAATCATCTTCTTTTCGATCTGTAGAAATCGTTTTGGTTAGTCTTTCTGGAATCCAAAATTTTGTAAGCAATGAGCTATAACATCTTTAGTTTTTTCTCCAGCATGAAGGGAGCCCATCAAAAATCCGGAAGAAGTATCAACTGTAACATGTAAATATTTTAATTTTCCAAATTCTGGCAAGTGTGTGACGTCCATCTGCCAAATATGGTTAGGTATCAGTCCTCTAGGATTGACTCCAAGATTAACTTGTGGTAAAAAGGTCACACAATTTTGACATTGTTTTATTATATGTCTGGCTTGTTCCTTAGTTATTTTAAAACACTTTTGTAAAGTATTAGCATTAACATGGAATGTTTTATGAAAATTTGTAGCTTCTTCTAGTGTAGAGAAAATATGTATGTCATGTGTAGTTTTATCTGCTAAATCATTGCCCAAACTAAGGTCTCCAGGCAATCCTGTATGTGCTCTAATATGTCCTATAAAGAATGGATCTTTTCTGTCCCAGATTAGACTTTGTATAGTGGAAAACAAAGAGAAAACAGTAGAAGAAGGGGAAATCCTACCAGCATCTTCAAGAGATACTATAGCATTAACTACATACTGACTATCAGAAAATAAATTAAATACAGAATCTTTAAACATTAAAAAGGCTTGTAATACTGCATTAAGCTCTACCTTTTGAGCTGATTGTTTGTGTACTAAAAATGTAAAAGTTTGATCAGAGGTAACTACTGCTGCTGTACCATTATTTGACCCATCAGTGAATATATTTGGAGCATTCATGATAGGGGTTTTTCTTGTCATTTTTGGAAAAACTACAGGATGCTTAGACCAAAAAGACAACAAAGGATTAGATGGTAAGTGATTATCAAATGAAACATTAGATTTACACATGATTATTGCCCAAGTATTTAACTCATTAGCTAACTCATCAATTTGATCCATAGTATATGGAGTAATAATTTTATTGGGAGAAATTCCAAACACTCCCTTCGCTGCTTTTATTCCTTTGAGTATTAATTGTCCTACAGCCTCAGGATACCTAGTAAGAATAGTGTTAGGAGAATAAGATAAATGTATCCACAATAATGGACCTTCTTGCCAAAATACTCCTGTAGGAATATTTTTTGTTGGTAGTTCAATAAATAATAAAGGCAAACTTATATCAATTCTATCCAAATGTATATTTTCCATATATGTTTCAATAATTTTTAATGCCTTTCTTGCTTCAGGAGTTAACATGCGAGGTGAGTTTGGATCTGATGGACCTTTTAGAATATCAAATAAAGGTCCCAACTCTCCTGTTGGTATGCCTAGATAAGGCCTTATCCAATTTATGTCTCCCAATAACTTTTGAAAGTCATTAAGTGACTTGAGTTGATCTACTCGTATTTGAATTTTTGGTGGACGGACCATGGTTGAGGATAATAGAACTCCTAAATAATTAATTGGAAAATTTAATTTTACTTTATCTATTGCTATCTCTAGATTATAATTTTTAATAAGTTTGTAAGTGTGGCATAACATTCCAGCAATATGTTTTTATCTTTATGTGCCAATAATACATCATCCATATAGTGAAATATTTGTAGTTCAGGATTTTGATTTCTAAGTGGCTGGATTGCTTTATTAACATATATTTGACACATAGTTGGACTGTTAGCCATCCCTTGAGGGAGTACTTTCCATTCATATCTCTGATCAGGACCTTCATGATTTAATGCAGGAATAGTAAATGCAAAACGTGGACTATCCTCGGGATGAATTGGAATTGAAAAAAAAACAATCTTTAATATCTATGGCTAAAACATGCCAGGTTTTTGGCAAAGCAGATAATTGAGGAATCCCTGATTGAGCAGGTCCCATAATAACCATTTCATTATTAATGGCTCTTAAATCTTGCAATAATCTCCATTTACCAAATTTCTTTTTAATGACAAAAATGGGAGTATTATGGGGAGATATGGAAGGTTGTATATGTCCTTCCGCTAATTGTTGTTTGACCAGATCATGGGCTACTTGTATCTTTTCTTTAGTCAGGGGCCACTGAGGAACCCACACTGGTCTTTCTGATTTCCAAGTAATTTTTATTGTCTCAGTGGCCCTTTCTGAAAATCCAACCCATGTCTGTCTGTTCCTTGATCTATTTGAATTGGTGCTGCTATACCTTGTCCTTGTTTTCCTAATCTTTTTTCTTTCCTAAAACCTTGTCTAGCCCTAGTAGTGGGCGCATTAGGATTGATGTTATTTGTTAACGTCAAACCTAATTGATCTAGGACATCTCGTCCCCATAAATTTATAGGAAGATGATCCAATACATATGGCTGTATAGTTCCCTCACAACCTTCAGGATCCTTCCAATCTAATACCATTGCACTTCTATGGGGATTAGTAGCCACTCCTAGGCCTCGAAGCGTTTGAGTGGCTTGTTGTAATGGCCAATGTTTTGGCCATTCCTTACTAGATATGATGCTAAGGTCTGCACCTGTGTCCAGTAGCCCATTAAAGTCGTGTCCTTGAATATTTAGTTTTAACATTGGGCGAGAATCTAAATTTAAAGACAGCATAGCCCAATCTACACCTGTGGAGCCTAATCCCCTGGAACCTCTTTTTACACTATGACTTGGAAATTTATTATGTAGGCTGGGTATTATTAACAACTGTGCTATTCTATCTCCAGGTGAAATTACTGATATACCTCTTGGAGAACTAGCTATAATTTTTATTTCACCTACATAATCGGGATCAATTACCACAGGACTTATCATAAGTTCTTTTAATGTAGATGAACTACGTCCCAATAATAAGCCTACTGTCCCTTGGGGAAGAGGTCCTTTTATTCCTGTGGGAATGATTTGAACTCCCATCTCTGGAGTTAGTACTGCTCTGGCAGAGGCGCAGATGTCCAACACTGCGCTCCCTCGGGTTTGTCTGATGAGGGATTTAATCGACAATGTGTCCTGGGCACTACTCTGATGGTGTTGCTGGGTTCCTCCACTGCCCCATATATTTGTGGTTGTGGGCCCCGGAGCATTGGGCCCGGCTGTCCGTTTTTTGGCAATGGAGCCTGATGCCTTTCTCCATGGTATCGTGGGTAAATACCTGGTCCTTGTCCGTTTTTTGATAAGGGAGTACCCTCTATGGTGGTTTGAGAACGGCATTCATTAGCCCAATGTCTCCCTCTACGGCATCGTGGGCAAATACCTGGTATTCTATTTCTTTGATATCTAGTTTTGTTAAATCCTCCTCCTATGGAGCAACTCCTTTTAAAATGTCCTGTTTGTTCACAATCATAGCATGTTTTTGGCCTGGCATCTAAAGCCTGTTGTACTGCAGCTGCCAAGACTTGCCCTTGTTCATTAATATCTCTACATAATTTAATATATGTGTTTAAATCTTCATGCCTCCATGGTCTAATAACCTCTCTGCAGCAACGATTTGCTTGGTCATAAGCCAGTTGTTTTATCAATGGCATTGCTTGTTCCGTATCCCCAAATATTTTGACAGCCGTTTGAATTAGCCTATCTACAAAGTCAGCGTAAGGTTCATTAGCTCTCTGTATTACCTTAGATAGCTGACCTTGTAAATCTCCATGTCCTTGTAAAGTCTTCCATGCCCTAACTGCGTCTGCAGCAATTTGTGCATATATAGCAGGATCATATTCAATTTGTTGCCGCTGACCCTCATAAGGTCCTTTCCCTAGTAACATTTCTAGATTTCTTTGAGGGTAACCGGCTGCTGCATTTCGCCTAGCTGTCTCTGCGCAAAATTCCTCATTGGCAACCTTCCATAACAAATATTGTCCTCCATTTAGCACAGATTTACACATGCTAGCCCAATCTGCTGGCGTCATGTCCAAGTTAGTAATGGACTCGACCATGCTCACCGTGAAGGGAGCTTGGGGACCAGAGGTTGTTACAGCCTCCTTTAACTGCTTCACTGTTTTAAAATCTAAAGCATGGTGAATTTGTTGCCCTCCTGCCTGCTCAAGTACAGGACATGCTAATCTTCGTGGTCCTGTCTCAGGATCCCAATTATCAACTACGGGGTTTGAGGGCCACTCAGCTGTCTCTATCGGTGGGGCTGTTGGTTGAATTAAACCCTCTTGTGATAAAATGGAGTTAGTAACAGCCTCCTGTTGTGGCCTTTTTCCTAACAACCCCTTTTCCTTTAAATTTTCTTCCTCTGTCTGACTAGCTCGAGAGACCTTCTCTTTTGCTTGATCTAAAATGTCTTTCTCCATGTTCTGAACCTCTAACAATTTACTTAACATCTTTTCAGTTTGTTTTAATCTACTATAAAGATAACGCAACCCAATAAGATAACACAAAACAAAACCGAAACTGAATGAAGCAAAAACGGAATAAAAAATTGTTGAATCAATTTTCTCTTCCTCAGGGCCGACAAACTTCAAGCCTTTAGTCAACCATTTTTTCCAGTTTGCCTGAGAAATTTCTAGGGATAGGCAGCTTGAAAGAAAAACAAAATAAATCAAAAGGAGAACACATTGTTTTTTGAAATGGTCACCCATTCTCTCGCCTTCCCTCAGGGGCGAGCAATTTCACTTACCCCCAAGCTTCAGGCGTTCCGCGTACGAGGCACCAGATGCCGCAGTCTCTGGCTGGGCACAAATCACGAGTCTCCACACAGCTTGTAGATTCAAACAGCAATTCTTTATTCCCGAACTCACACTGGCCATCTACAAACACGTTCTGGGGGAATCCACGTTCTCTGCCCAAATCCACACTCTGCCCAAATCCACACTCTGCCCAAATCCACACTCTCCCCAAATCCACACTCTGCCCAAATCCACTCCACATGGGCTTCTGTCTCCCAAAATATACTGTCTGACCCTAAGAACTCAAGAGGAACTCAGCAGCAGGATATGCCCTATTCTAAAGTGGGAACACCCTAATCTCCTATTATGCTAAACTGCCCTATTCTAAAGGGGGAACACCCTAAACATGGATCCTGCCCTGGTCCTTGAGCAAGGTCACCTTTCAGAAGTCCTTCCACTAGACAGCATGGGAGTAAGCTGGCAAGGAGATTGTCATACCTACTTGGCTGATGGCTCCCAGCATGGCTCTCTGACCAGATAGCAGCCCTCTCTGAAACTTTAGTGACACCTCATAAATATTGGCCTTCCCTGGCCAGACACCGACACTCTCTGAGGCTCTAATGGTCCTCATAAATTCTGATGTTAGGGCCAGCATAAAAAATATGTAAACTACCATTAGTGTGATGCTTTTCAGAATTCTGTTATCTGTAACTCCCCCTTTTGTGTAACTTTCTGGGCTATAAAGCTAGGGGGGTTGCTGTCTTGTTCCTGCCGTTTTGGGAGGGAGAGGCAGCCCGGCCAGTGGAAATAATAAGCTTGCTTTAATTTGATTTTAATTGAAATCAGTGGTCTTTTCTTGCATCCTGGTCTAACAAAAAGGATCAAATGTTCAAAGCCAGCCTTAGCAAAAGTGAGGTGCTAAATGATTCCATGAAACCTCATCTGTAAATGAAGTAAACAATAACCCTGAGACTAAGTCTCAGGAGTCCAGTGTTCCTAAGTTCAATCTCTAGTATCCATCATAAAAAAAAAAAAAATATGTATCAGGGGCTGGGGCTGGGGCTCAGTGGTAGCTAACTTGTCTGGCACTTGGCTTAATTCTCAGCACTACATATAAGTAAATAAAATAAAGGTCTATCAAAAACTAAAAAATAGTCTGTTACATAGTGTACCTATTTGTTGACAGCCTGTGACCTAATTTGCTGTGTACTTTAGTTTTTGAAATTGAAGTTGGCCATGCATGGTGGTTCATGCCTGTAATCTCAGCTGCTTCAGAGGCTGAGATAGGAGGATCCTGAATTTTAAGTCAGTCTCAGCAATGGTGAGAAGCTAAGCAACTCAGTGAAAACCTTTCTCTAAGTAAAAATAAAAAATAAGGGTAGGGATGTGGCACAGTGGTAGAGAGCCCATGACTCAATCCCTGGTTTGGCCTCCCAAAATATGGAAGTGGGGATACAGCTCAGCTGGTAGAGTGCTTGCCTTCTAAGCATGAGGCCCTGGGTTTATTTCCCAGTACCACAAAAAACAAAAACAAAAACAAAAAAAGGAAAGAAAGAAAGAGATTGATCTTTCATGTAGTTTAAATTTAAGTTAGTCCCACTTTTATTTTCCTGCCACACCAGAGAAAGGTGTTTACTGAAATGTTTGGAATGTTTCTATGGGTCAGGGCCATTTTAATAAAAATGTCTTATATATGAAAACAAAATGAATTGAGGACCTTTATTGGGACACATAAACTACACTACCTCATTTAGAAGAGATTAATTCTTTTTAATGTCACCTAATTTATTCTGCTTTATTCATATGTAAAAAGCTCAGATTGTTGGTAAAGATGGTGCCTGGAGGGGCTGGGAATGTGGCTCAAGTGGTAGAGCACTCACCTGGCATTCGTGCCACCCAGGTTCCATCCTCAGCACCACCTAAAAACAAAGATGTTGTGTCCACTGAAAACTAAAAACTAAAAAATAAAAATAAAATAATTCTCTCTCTCTCTCTCTCTCTCTCTCTCTCTCTCTCTCTCTCTCTCTCTTAAAAAAAAGATGGTGCCTGGAGCATTTCTCTTCCAGGAGCTCAGGTCCATGACACTGAATGGCGTGAACTTTTAATGGCACAATGGCACACCTCCAAATCCCCAAAGTGTCGTGAACTCTCAGCCAATAAATAAGTAAGAGCCCACTTCCCCTTGCCCCTCCTCATCCCCTTGAGCCCATAAATATCAAACGCCTCTCTCTCTACCTCTCCCCCATCCTCCTCCCCCTCTCTTTCCCCTTCCCTCTCTCTTCTTCCCCCTTCCCCCTTCTCTTCTGTGACAGGCCTCTACAGTCCTGATTGTTGAGTTTATGGAGCTTTTCCGCCATTCCTACACAGATGATAAATCAAATCTTTTAAAAATGCTCTCTAGTTCTTGAAGAAAAATAAAATGAAATATGGGAAAATAATCATTGATAATGTTGAAAGTGGAGTTTTGAGATGAAACAAAATTTCTCACATTGCCAATTGCATCTGGGTGCTTGTCTCACAAATTTTGAAGAATAAAATATATTTATTTAAGCAAGTGGAAATAGAACTCCCACCATGTCGGATGGGAAATGATACCAGATAAACTCATTTTTGTGTGCCATCTTAAAAACTTACAGATGTTTTTCAGAAGACATGGAAAAAAATTTATTTAAAATGGGTTTTAAAAAAGGCATCCTGACTACCATATGGGTTCATTTTCATCTTTTCCATAACCCATCTTTCCTCTTGCAACTTCACCACGGGACAAAGGACTTTGTTGAAGGTGTTCCCAAAAGTGGCCATTAAGGTTTTTTTTTTTACATTTGAAATAGTCCTCAATGGTGCTCATTAATGTATCTTCCAGTTAGCCTCTAGCTGTGTTAGAATGAGGTTCATTATCCTGATTACACTGTCATTTTAGTATCCCTTCTATTTTATACTAATTCACTATAAAAAAAAGAACCCTAGATTTGAACAGGTGAACAGAGAGCTAGAAAACTAGAGGTTTATTCTCAGACCTAGGAAGAGCTAAACTGAAGTTCTGAAATTTATATTGTTTTTCTGAATTTGTGATACTGCTTCCCCTACATTAAAAAATCTCAGGAGTCATGAGGAGCATTGAGTTAAAATCCAGCATCAGCAACTTAATGAGGCCCTAGGAAACTCAAAGGGACCCTGTCTCCATATAAAAATATTTAAAAAGGGCTGGGGATTTGATTCAGTGGCTGAACACCCCTGGGTTGAATTCCTGGTACCAAAAAGAAAACAAAACACACACACACATACACACAAAGAAAAACCTCCATAACAAGCTCTAAAAGTACAATCTCTCTTGTGCATGGAAACAACAAATGAAGTTGGGGTTCTCTTCAGATAATTATTCCAGTCTTCACCACACAATGTGGGAACATGCTGGACTCATGGCACATGGATGCCCACAGAGGGCTTTAGAGACAAGCTGAAAACACCATACAATTATGGAACAAAATGTTCAGGTTTTTAACTGCTGATCTAAGCTTCACTAGACTAGTAAGGGTGGCGGATGGAGGTGGATCTGTCACAGAGACCCTCTGAGGAGTCCTGTGAAGATGGTCTTAAGCCTGAGCCTACACAACTCTATTTTAAAAATTCTAGTTTCTAACCTGCAGTCTCACCAGGCACACACCCACAGAGCACCCCATTATAGCCTCTAACAAGTTATTTCCCCTCAACCTGATAAATAGAGTGAAGCCCCTGGCAGGCTCTCCTAGCCTGATAAGAGAGACAGGCAAAAATATCAGGGTGGAGACCACCAGACAAGATATTTCTGACCCCAGGGTAAATGATAATGAGAAACCTGGTGGTAGCTGAAGAAGATTGCAAGGGGGGTTAAAAGCCCCAAATTTTATGCAAATAATAGAGCTAATGAACAGGGATTGAGCCAGCCAAAACAAGGATGCACTTGAGATGAAAAGCCTGATGAGGACCTGACATCCCATTACTTGTCTTCATTTTCTGATCCTCTGCATAATACTCAACACTCTCCAACTCTATGCCCTTGTCTGGACCCTAGTGAGAGCTGCAACTTCTCCCTATTATTCTCTCCTCAACCAGTCATCTGTTCCACACTAGGAAAGCCCTGCCTTGGTTTTTGTCCTGATCACCCTGGTCTGACTGAGTGTGCATATGCAGGACATAAAGCCTAAGGCTTGATACTTTTGAACTTAGCATGCAGAGGGAATGTCTGTAATTAGCCTGTCATTATTACGTGTGCTTTGCAGTACTTAGAATTAATTTATAATTGTTAGCCGTGAATGGATCATGTCTATTGCAGTGCCTAGCATTAAAAATTGTTTTTTTTTCTTGATTAAGAACCTATAGAGTAAAATTATGTTGAGTAATTGAATGAATAAAGCATTGAAAGGGGCAGAAGTGCATGGAAATTCTTTATTTCTCTTATGTACTGCATATATCACAATTGTTGCCCCCTCACAACAAGTCCCTAGCCAAAATTTTCATTTTCCACCATTGCCACTCTTGCCAGCTTTAAACAACCTACTTATCCAGCCTCAAGAAAACAAGGCACACTTATCATTTTCTTGCTTTCAGAGTTCTCCCTGTGATTTCTTTTCAGCTTCTTAGCACAGAAATTTGGGCTCCTGATCCATGACAGAAAGCCTACAAAATGATTAAAAGAATGGCACCTAAGAGACTGACTGGGCAAGTCTTCAGGCACTGACTCCAACCTAAGCCTAGTGGGCCCAGAATCAAGTCCAAAAGGCAAGTTGCTCCATTTTCATTGTTAAAAGACTAAGGATCAGGGCTGGGGATATGAACTTAAATAAAATAAATCTGAATACTTCTTATAAGATATCTGCTGTTTTCCAGATATTCACTGTACCACATATGATTAAAACCTGACATTTTCCCTGCCGTGGATATATTGTTGTCTATAACTGTATAAGAATCACTCTAAAACTTACTGGTTCACATTTGGATTGAACTGCATTCATCTGCAATATTTTTGTTGCATATGTTTAGCTGTTAATATTACTGAACTTCAGAGGGTGATCTGGCTGCCACAAAGAAAGAAAGAAAGTAAGAAAGAAAAAGCACGCTGAATTTTCTTCGCATGATATCTCAGAATCTAATAAATTAAAGTGAGATTGTTCTCATTGAAGAGACAGTGTTCTAAAAGAAAAAGCAAAAATATTAAAAAAATATTTCCTGACTAGATACCTGACTAGTACTCTTTCATAGCCACAATTTTATAAAAGCCATAAAAAAGAAGAGCCCTGACCCAAAGTTTGTAGAATGCATTCTGCATTTGGCTAGAGTAGGAGTAAAATCACATTACCAAATTTCTGTACACAGATAAGGCTAAAGGACTATTGATATTATGTCACTAATTCTGCCTTTTTTAATAGATGAGGTTTATACAGCTGTTCAGTGTCAAAAAATATTTTCAAAATCCCACAAGTACTGTGTGTGTGTGTGTGTGTGTGTGTGTGTGTTTATATGAGTGTAGTGCTGGTGGTTAAACTGAGAGAATTAATATTCCTGAGCTATATTCTCAATTTTTTTCTTTTCTTTTTCTTTATTTTGAAACAGGATCTTGCAAAGATGCTTTGTTGTGTGCCCACAATTTTTAAGTACACATCAAGATCAAATATGCCTGACACAAAGGCAAAACTTACCTCCTTTAGAAGCTATGATGCATCATTATTTTTAAGTAGTGACATTTTTAAGTAGTGACATTTATTCAAAAAGGGGAGGGGGGTTACACACATATGTGGCTCATGTCAGCAATCTTAATAATTTGGGAGACTTAAGCAGAATAATCACAATTTCAAATTCAGCCTAAATAATATGAGAGGGCCCTAAGAAACTAAGCAAGACTTTGTGTGAAAGCTAAAAATAAAATAAAATACAATTTAAAAAGCCTGATGATATAGGGGTTTAGGGGAACGAACCTGGGTTACATATTCATTCCTCTCTCCTTAAAAAAAAGAAAAGAAAGAATAAAAAAAAAGAAAAACAAAATTTTTATTTCTGATGAACTTTTTATTCAATGGGGATAATATGTTTGAGAAAAACGTCTAAAGTTTATAGCAAGGAATTAAAATAAACTTGGGAAATTGCTGAAAATTGAATTGAAAAATCTAGAACAGCAATATTTTTTAAATTTCTTATCAGGAGAAAATTGAAAACAGGCATATTTCATTTCAGTCATGATGAAAATGCAGGATGCTATGGAAACTGCAACAAAAAGACTGTATCTGTATCACAAAAGTTTTGTAAATGGAGAATATGAAACACTACATTAAAAAAGTGAGGGTGAGACAACATTAAGGCCATATGTGTAATCTAAAATAAATAATATACTAAATCTCCACTATATGAATTTTATCTGGGAGTATGTCTACAAAACAACACAATGCTCCTTAAATAAAGCAGAGGATTTGTGATAGTCTCAAATTCAAAATGATTTCACATCTGTGGCTGTTGTGCAGGGGCTTATATCAAAAAAGCAAGGTTTGAGGCTCAAGCAGTTGAATGAAGTTGTGAGGAACTTTGGGAATGGTAGGTATGCTACTTTTGAAGGCAGCAATAGCCCATAACCAAACTCTAGCTTCTATCCCTCATCCCCCCAAATTATTAAATAAAACTTTTTTTTAATGCAGATCAGACAAATAAGGCATATCAACAACATTTTACTGATGTAAGAGCATGCTCACAAATACATGTTTTTGATCTTGGTATATATATCTGTGTGTGGCTGTATGTTTGTGTGTGTGTATATATATATTTAACATTTATATATATATCATATTTATATTATATATAAATGTTATATTTATATTATATATAAATGTTGTATATGCATATACAACTTTTTATTTATTCATTCATCTGTTGAAGGATACCTAGGTGGTTCCGTAGCTTAGTTATTGTGAATTGACCTATTGTACATTGATGTGGCACAAGCAATGTATGAGTGTACCTTTGCCTCCCACATTCTCATGAACAATATTATTGCTTGTATTCTTGAATATTGCCATTATGACTGCAGTGAAATAAAATATTGAAATAGCTTTGATTTGCATTTTTTTAATTGCTAAAGATGATGGTCTTTTTTATATGTTTGTTGATCAATTGTATTTCTTCTTTTGTGAAGTGTCTTTTCAGTTCCTTCATCCATTTGTTGATGGGTTATGTCTCTTTTTTCTGGCAATAAGTTTGTTGAGTTCTTTATATATCTTGGAGATTTCTGCTCTATTTGATGTGTTTGTGCTAAGGATTTATTCTCCCATTCTGTAGGCTCTCTTTTCATGTTATAGATTGATTCCTTTGCAGAGAAAAAGCTTCTTAGTTTGAATCCATCCCATTTATTGATTCCTAATCTTACTCTTTGTGTTTTAGGAGTCTTGTTCAAGAAGTAAAGTCCTAAGCTAACAGGATGAGGATGTGGACAATTTTTTTTCTTGTTAGTGTCTCCATTCTCATGTCTAAATCTTTTATCTACTTTGAGTTGATTTTTCAGCACAGTGAGATATAGAATTTTAATTTAATCTTTCTACATATGGATTTCCAGTTTTCCCAGCACCTATAGTTGAAGAGGCTTTCTTTTCACCAATTTATGTTTTTTTCACCTTTGCTAGTATGGATTGGTCTCAATGTCTTTTGGTACTTTTTTTTTCTTTTTTTACTATGTCTCTGTAGTATAGTTTAAGGTCTAGTATTGTGATGCCTACTGATTCACTCATTTTGTTGAGAATTGCTTTGGCTATTGTGGCTCTACTATTTTTTTCAAATGAATTTCATGATTGATTTTTATAGTTTTATGAAGAATGTCATTGGGAGATTAAAAGGAATTGCATTGAATCTCTATAACTATTTTGTTAGTATCACCATTTTGACTATGATCATTCTGCCTATTCAAGAGTATGTAACATCTTTACATTTTCTCAGATCTTCAATTTCTATCTTTAGTGTTCTGTGGTATTCATTGTAGAGGTATTTTACCTCTTTTTTAGTTTGATTCCCAAGTATTTTATTTTATTCTTTCTTTTTCATTTTGAGGCCATTGTTAATGGGGTGGTTTTCCTAATTTGTTTTTACACTGGATTCATTGCTTCATTGCTGCAGTGGGGTGGGGGGGGTGGGTGACGAACAACTTGTGTAGATTGATACAGCAGAAATGGGAGCCCTTTACTGTAGGACAGGAGCAGTATTTATACATTCCACACAGCTTATCTTAATTAGAATAAACTAGATACAGCAGTCAACCAATAAGGAATCTCCACAGTTAATGGCTCGCTTTTGTTACTTCACAAACCACTCCCTCTGGCATTTTGTCAGGCGCCATCCAGACTTGTTTACAGATGTTAGAGTCTTTAAACAAGTCTGGATGGCACCTGGAAAATGTTAGAGTCTGTAAACAAGTCTGGATGGTGCCTGGCAAAATGCCAGGGGGAGTGGTTTGTGAGGTGGAGCCATCGAGCCATTAAGTGTGGAGATTTCTTATTGGTTGACTGCTGTATCTAGTTTATGCTAATTAAGATAAGCTGTGTGAAATGTATAAATACCTCTGTTGTCTTACAATAAACGGCTCCCATTCTTGCTGTATCAATCTACACAAGTTGTTCGTCACCACCGGTTATTTTGCTGCAGCTGGACTGCGGCATACAGACTCTAACATTTCCCCCTTTTGTTTAATTTAAATAACGACCATATTGGTTTTTACACAAACACCATAAATAACCTGCTACAAACAGAAAGGGAGGATACAAAATGCCACAATACCAAGCCACTTGATGGCTCCATGCAAGAAGCCCTTGGAAAAATTATACCAGCAATGACACCATTTGTAAAGATACCGAGTTACAATTTGTTGTAGATTACAGTTTGTTGTCTCAGTCAAGGTAAAGCAGTGTCTCAATAGATGAACTCACAGTCCAGGTAAATCACAGTCCAAGTAAGTTCTGCAGGCAACTAGCTTAAATCACAGTCCAGGTAAGTTCTGCAGGCAGCTAGCTTGATTCGAAGTCTCCTCCGTTTCTCAGCAAGTTTCATCCGGTTTTCAGCAACACTGGAAATTCTTCCACCCTCGTTTTAAAGGCAGGAACTCCAGCAATGATGCTAAAGAAAATCCTGTAGCATTCCACTAAGAAAACAACCTTCTGAAAAATTTAGTACATTATCTCAAAGTTTTTTACATTTGAAATAAGCCTTAATAGTACTCATTACTCATCAGCCTCCAGGTGTGGGAGAAACCTTGTAGTTACTGGCCTTGGAAATGATCAAACTTCAGGGACTCTGGTAGCGTCTTCTGCCAGCTGTAGTATCCCGGGCAGCCCCAGATGGCCCTAGGGAGAGTCCCAGTCTCAAACTGCTTCCAGATCAGGTTTGGATTTGGGCTCTCTCAGTGGAGTCCAGCTCCCCAGGTGGAGGGTGGGGAAGAGCTGACTGCCACCACTTGGAAAGTCCTTGCTGCGCCATGACTGGCTCATTGGCTTGGCAGCCACCACGCCAATTCACGCACCCTCCGGTAACAAAAAGTATTTAGTAGTAGCCTTTTGCTGAAACTTTTTTCCTGATAATCCTTTCTCCTCTGAACTTTCTTCTTTATGATTGAGTTCCTGGGCTTCCATCAACATGCCCTAACTGCTCTTGGTTCCACTGGGGTGCCTTCTTCCCTTAGTAATTTGCTTAACACCCCTTCCATATTTTCATCACAAAGACAATACAATACACTGAGACAAAATAAGACACAAACATACTGTATCAATCTTCTCCATTTTCTCGAAATGGCCATTTTTCCTCTCGCCCTATCTGCCTAGGGACGAGCAGATTTGCTCCCGTCCTACCTATGGATGGGCAGCTTTTTTCCTGTCACTTACCCCCGAGTGTCCCGGGGCTCCCCTTAACGGGCCACCATCTGCAGCAGTCCGGCTGCAGCAAACTAGCGGGGTGTGGGGGCGTGGGGGTGATGAACTTGTGTATGTTGATACAGCAGGAATGGGAACCCTTTATTGTAGGACTGGATCGGTATTTATACATTCCACACAGCTTATCTTAATTAGCATAAACTAGATACAGCAGTCAACCAATAAGGAATCTCCACCCTTAATGGCTCGCTTTTGTTACTTCACAAACCACTTCCTCTGGCATTTTGCCAGGCGCCATCCAGACTTGTTTACAGACTCGATCACTTCATTATAAAAATTCATTTGGTTTCTGAGTGTTTATTTCATGTTATACTATTTTACTAATTTTATTAGTCAATAAAGTTTTCAGGTGAAATTTTTTGGATTTTCTAAATATGGAAGCATGTCATTAGCAAATAGTGATAGTTTGATTTCCTGTTTTTCTATTCATTATCTTTAATTCTTTCTTCTAATTGTTTTGGATAGAGCTTCAAGGATGATGTTGAATAAAATGGCAAAAAAGGCATCTTTTTGCTTTTTTTCAATTTTAGAGTGAATGCTTTAATTTTTTCTCCCTTAATAATAATGTTTCTGAGGAGCCCTCACAGAAGGGCCAGGCACAGAGCCCACTGGCAGGGTGGGCCCAGGACTGACTGGGCAGGGGAGGGGGTGGGAGACCCCAGGACAAAGGCCCTGGCCACCCTCCCCCAGCCGAGCCAGCCTTTGGTGCAGCAGAGGGTGGAAACACTTTTCTACGGTGATGAGGCACTGAGAAGCCTGGGCAATAGCATCAGTGGCAGTGGCAGCAACTTTGTGTCCCTGGCCCACTTGTCCCTGAGGCGCCAACATGGGCGGCAGGCAGCATGGTGAAGAATGATGCCCTGAAGCTGAGCCTGAGGGAACAGGTGCCAGCAGAGCCAACTCTGGCCGCCCTATCTGCAAACTGTACACATAGCAGGTGCCTCCTGACAGCCTGCTCTCCAGCCTTACCTGAGGCTGCTCAAGCTCCCCTCTCCTGAGCTCCAGTGCCTCATTATCCAGAAAAATGTGCTGGTTACCACTACACTGAGGAGCACACAGTTCCTCTACCCCAATGTGTTGGCCAACAAGAAGCAGGAGTTCACCGAGGACTTTGTCAAGGCCCTGGAGGATTTGGAAAAGCAGCACCAGCTTGGCGAGTGTACAGCATCACTGCTGCTGCTGCTGCTGCTGCCTCTGCAGGAAGACCCTCTGTCAGGCATTGGGCGCCACACCCTTACCCCCCCAGCTGACATCAGTCTCCACGAACTTGAGCAGCTACAGGGGGGTGCTGCAAATGTCCCCTTCACCTCCAATCCCGTTCCCTTCTCCCCGTCACTGCCGCCCCCCCCCCCGTGCCGCCCCCGCCCTGGGGCTGCCATGCCTAGCTGTGCTAAAGGATGAGCCACAGAAGGTGCCCGACTTGCCAAGCTTCACGGAGAGCCTGCGGATATCGTTCATCCACATGGACACATAGTAACACATCCAGGCTGAGCGCAAGCGTCTGCTCAACCGCATTGCAGCCTCCAAGTGCCACAAGGGCAAACTGGAGCGTCTCTCCCTGGAGGAGAAAGTGAAGAGATCAAGAGCTGGCGTCCACCTGGAGCTTGCTGACTGAGCAGGTGGCACAGCTCAAGCAGAACGTCCTCAGTCATATCAACAGTGGCTGCCAGCTGGTGCCCCAGCACCAGGTGCCCTTGTACAGGTCCAAGCACTGGGCGCATACGCGGCCCCCTCCTTGAGGGGCGGACTCACAAGGGGAGGGAGATTGCGTGAGCGCCCTGGACTTGGGAGGGTGCAACCCTGGCGACCACCTCCCAGAAGGTGCCCAGGACTCGGAGAGGGCCCAGTCCCCAGGGATCCCCATGGGTGCCCTGGGCTTGACAAGCTGGACCCCCTGCTCCTTTGGGGGGGGTGGAGCCCATGACCTCCATCCACCCCCCGCCTCTTTTCCCTGGCTGCTTCCAGGTGTTGGACAAACCCGCAGGTTGCCCCTTCCTACACACCACTGCGGAAGGGGTCTCTATGGGGCACAGCCTCCAGCCTGCCTTTTCTTTTTCTGTTTTACTTTTGGAAAAGAGAAGAACAGAGTGTTAGATTCTGCACCATTTCTATTCGTGAACAAATGGTTGTGTGTCCCTGTGTGTTTCCTTGTGTGTGTGTGTGTGTGTGTGTGTGTGTTTTAAAGAAATGGGAAAAAGAAAAAAAATATTAAGCCTTTTCCTTGCTCTTCCAATTTTGTCCTTCTAAGACCCCTCCTCCCTGCCCTTTTTGTTCTTTGTTTTTGTTTTGCTAGGACTCCACATTCCTGTTTGTAAACCTTTGTTCCCTGTTTTCTGTTTTCAGTAAAGTCTCCTTACTCCAAAAAGAAGAAGAAGAAGAAGGAAGAGGAGGAGGAGAATATTGTCCATGTGTTTACCATAGATAGCTTTTATTGTATTAAGACATATTTATATTATACATAGTTTTCTAGTGTTTTGACTATGTATTTAGTCAAAAGTTTTTTTTCTGCATTTATTGAGATTTTTTTTTGATTCTTGTCTTTACATATATTTAATTAAAAATATGTTTATTGATTTCCATGTATTGAACCAACCCTGCATCTCTGGGACAAAGACCACTGATCATGTTGTATTATCTTTTTAATATGATTTTGTATGCTGTTTGCCATAATTTTATTGAGAATTATGACATCTCTGTTCATCAGGAATACTGGTCTGAAATGTTCTTTCCTTGATGTGTCTTTGTCTGGTTTTTGCATCAGGTTGATATCAGTTTCATAGAATGAGGTTAGAAGGTCTTTTCTATTTTCTATTTTATAAAATAATTTTAGAAAAATTTGTGTTCATTCTTTTTTCAACTTCTTGTAGAACTGGGATGAGAATTCCTCTGATCCTGGGTTTTTCTTAGTTGTTAGGCTTGTGATAATCCCTGGCTTGTGAAAATTAATGTAATATACTCAAGACTTTATACTTTAGAGGAGAAAGGCCTACTCTAACATTAGCCTGCTTGAGCAAATGTTAGTCCTCAAATAACAACATTTTTTAAACTTATTTTGTTTTCCCCAGAAGACTGACATCTCCAAGACTTCTTTCTTTAAACATGTATGTTAAAATGTGTGTGTGTGTGTGTGTATCCAATGTTTTGTGATCACTTGGTAAAACTGCATTAAATAACATAGCCATCACATCAATTTGGGTGTGAAATCAAGTTTTTTAGCCCTCATCTTAAATTTTTGATCCATACAACACTTTTAGCTATAATTTCTATCAGAGTCTCTACATGGAAATATGAAATAATGAGATAAAATATTTTAACACTCTAACTCTCCAATATTTTAAAATTTATTTCTAATTGAATTTAGTGTTATTCATACTTCACAAAATTCTAGTGAAATAAATATAAAAACTTTGAAATAAACAAACCACAAGAATATCAGTCAAGGGAAGTGACAAAGACCTCATGAGAGCATGATGAAGATTATAAAATATTTCTGAATTAAAATCTAAGTTCCATGAAAAGTTGAATCAATATTTTTTATGTGTGTGTATTGAGATAATTACTACACTAAGACATTTAGGTGTTTGTAGAGTAGGAGGATATAAGATACTATTTCAGTGTTAAGAAATAGGGAAATAAAAGGAGCTCTATCATGAACATCATGTTGAATTTTGCTGAAAACCCAAATGTGAAGCCTAGAGATGTTTTGTAGAAAGCAACAAAGTTAAGCAAATAGATCATCAGTTTTCTTGCTTCTGAGTACAAACTAGAAGGTAAACTATAGTTATGACACATATTTGTAACAAATTCAATAAAATGCTTCATTTCAAGGGAAACTAATAAACCAGGCTGTGGTTGAAGGAACTATCAAGTTCAACTTGTTCAACTGTCTTTAACACATCTATAACCGAGAAGAAAAAATGACTATTTTCCATGAATAAACTCAGTAATAACAAAAAGTTTTCTCAGATAAATGCTACACTTTGAATAATGTTGCAATGTTCATTAACTCTGGTTCTGCTTACAGAATAGTCTCACAGTTCCTGATAGACTCATGGGTACAAAGAAATATGTACCAAGGGCTTATAGTCTTATTCAAAAAAATTTAATTTTTTTTCCAAGATTTGGCCATCCTGACATCAATGTGTGGATTCAGATATTTGGGGCAAAGCTGTACTCTGATGATCCGGTTATCTTTTTCTTTTAAAATTTCAAAAATTTCTGTAGAAAATGTTTACTTTACCCAAACACCAAAAGTCTGTTGTCATTCTTTGAAAGAACTTAAATTGTCTTTGAAGAGCATATTTTTTCTTGAAAGTTTCCAATGAACAAAATCATCCTTTGATTTTTGGGTGAAAAATCTGTGAAAATTCCTTTGAAAGTTTGAATACTTCTCAGAAAAAAAAAATAAAATACCTTTCTCTAAATTATTGTAAACTGCTCTTATTACAGAAAAGTCAGTAACGTAATAGAAAATAATTTGGTATTTATTGATGTTGTTTTCTTTTTTTTTTTTTTTTTTGGTTGTTTGTTTTTTGTTGTGTTCCTCGCAAAACAATGTAAGACCTCTCATTAGACCCCAGACATGTATGGCTTGTTGTATAAGAAAATAAATTAAACAAACAAACAAACAAAAAACTAATGTTTTATGTGAGTGTGTATACTTTTAAAATATATTTTTCAGGTTTTTCAAGTAAAACCAATTCAGAGTAATGACACCTAATATAAATGGATATGTCTCCCATAGAGCTTTATTTTCCAAATGACTATTTTGTGAGAAGTAAATATGAAGAGTGAACTGAGACATCTTCTCTTAGAAAGAAATCAAGGAATGAATGGAGAGTGAGAGATAAGAAAGAAATAACCAATAAAATGAGGAAGGAAGAAAATAAAGAAGAGAGAAATGAAAAAAGACATTTGACTTTTTATTTTTATTTTTTTTCATTTGGGAATGAAGACAGGTTAAACAACTTCTTCCTGAGGGAGCCAGTTTTCCTTCCAATTACTCCCTTTTCATTATAGTCCATCTTCTCATTCTCTCACACTCATCATGTTGTATATATAGCAAATATACATTGTGATTATGAACTAATCTGTGCTTGAAGA